>NC_056744.1:1533312683-1533385183 GCF_019279795.1 Protopterus annectens
TTCGTGTGGCATGTGCAATAAATGCATATCCCTGTAGTAGCACTCTTGAGATAGACAGGGGGTTGTATTGCAGTCCTGGTCAATGTGTAATAGTGGATAGGTCAGGGTATTATCATGGGTTTCAGTGAGTGCAGTATCCAATGTGCAGTATGGGTGCTGGGTATACTGTCTTTACACCATGGTACCACCAGTACATGTCCCAAGGTCCACTGTATGGGGACCACTGTCACTATCAACCATACAGGTAACTGATTACACTATCCAGCCCAATGATGCATGTGCCGTTTGCAACTTATCTGCAACAGAATGGACACACTGATAAGGTAGTTAGCACTGATAAACCTGGGTCTCTCAGATGTGTGTATGACTGTTATGTGTTTGTCAATGTGTATATGACAGTATGTCACACCATCTATTGTTCATAAACAACCAGTACATCCCCCATTACCATACTGTACAAGGCCTGGTGATGTTCTTCACTTAACAAGTAACCTGGGACACACATCCTGAAAACTGTGTGGTGTGTGCAATTAAGGCCACACACATTAGTAGCAATAAGTACCTAGGTAGGGGTTCTACTCTCAGTGTTGCTAAGTAAGAGTGTGTGTGTATGTGAAGGGATCTACTTTAGTTTGCAGAAAATACATGTCCCAGGAGGTCATCTGTCCAAGAACTGACTGGCAAATGCTAACATTTCACAGGTATTATCTTGTGGAAATTCATTCCATCAAAACTAGTAGTAGATGTGTAAATGCCCTCTTCCCCACTGTATAGCTGTACAGCGATACTGGGGTTGGTATATATAGCTGGGTGTGGATCTTGTGGACACAGCCACTATCATTGCGGTTATTGTTGCGTGTATCCCCCCACTTAGTCAGCTGTAATACTGTATAGTTTATGTTAGCAGGTTAAGTAGTTGTCAATCACACTATCTGTGGTTCTACACCACCCCACACCCTCCAAAGAGTAGGGCTGTGCCACCCACAGCTTTAGGCTTAGGTCTACTAGGTATTTTCAGAAAGATGCCAATTTGGAAGGGGATTGCTGGGAGAGATATCAAGATGGATGGAAAACAACAAGAAAAGTACAGTTCTGTACATTTACCATAAATGTAGATGTTTGAGTGTATTAACTGTTGCAGTCATTACATTTGGGTCATGTGCTTGCAGGTAGCCCTCAGTCAGCCTGATTAACAAAGTCTTGGGTCCTGCATCAGTTGCTGTCCCTTCTTTCATGACGTCAGGTCGTCAGGGGTATAAAACATACCGCTGACGCCATTACATCAGTTTTTTCTTGCCCCAGATGTCAGGTGCCCCCCTAATGGGAAACAATTAAATATAAAAGTACAAAGATATACCTCCAACAAAAAAGCAAATACACCAAAAAGGCTTTTAAACATAGTAAAGGAAAGTAGAGATATAGTCAAAAGAAGTTAAGGGGCTGGAGGGAGGGTAACCAAGACTGCCACAGTGAATACACTCGAACATCTACATTTATGGTAAGTGAACACAACTGTACTATGTTCTTCATGTTTCACTGTTGCAGTCATTACATTTGGGTAGATTCCCAAAGCTATAGTTGGGAGGATGAATTTAGATAGCATTAGGGCCAGCTATAAAGCCCTGCAAGACTGCAGTGGCAAAGCCAGCTCTGGATTTAGAGAAAATTGGCAAATGATAATGCTTGGTGAAAATATGCACAGAACTCCAGGTAGCAGCTTCTAGGATGTCCCTGGTAGGGATGCCTCTGAGAAAGGCTGTAGAGGTAGATGCAGCCCTGATGGAGTGAGGTCTGATCCCCTGGGGGATAGGTTTTCCACGGTGCTTATAGCAGAAATGAATGCAATGGCTTATCCATTTAGAAATGGTTTGCTTTGAAATAGCCTTCCCTTCTGCCCCTGCAGCAAATGCCACCAGCAGTTGTTCAGATTTCCTTTGAGCTTTAGTCCTGTCCAAGTAGAATCTAAGTTGTCTGTGCACATCTAAGTAATGCAGTATCTGTTCCCCTTTATTCTGTGGGTTGGGAAAGAAGGTTGGAAAATGTATGGACTGATTAAGAGCCACACTGGTTACCACCTTGGGCATGAAGGATGGATTGGTTCTGAGGGACACCCTGTCCGCATGAAAGATGATGAAAGGCTCCACTGCCATAAGGGCCTGTAATTCAGATACCCTTCTAGCTGAAGGGATTGCTAAAAGGAAAGCTGTTTTCCAAGAAAGAAATTTTAAGTCTGCAGTAGCAGCTGGCTCGAAAGGAGGTAGAGTGAGTTTCTCCAAGACAAAGTTAAGGTCCCAGGCTGTGGTTGGAGCTCTCCTTGGTGGTCTCAAATTTTTGGCCCCTCTGAGGAACTGCTTGAGCAGTGGATGAGAGAAGAGGGGAGGCTCTCTGTTATAATGAGCTGAAATGGTTGAGGCATGGATTTTAGTGGAGGAAAAAGACACGCCCTTGTGAAGCATCTCAGTTAAGTATTGTAAAATCTGAGGTAAATTGCGTGCTGCTGTGCTCATCCCTTGAGATTGGTTCCAGGCACAGAACCTTTTCCATTTTTCAGCATAAGCTTTTCTAGAATTGGCCTCCTTGCCTCTAAAATGATATCCATCACAGGTTTGCTGAGGGATGGTAAAGGAGAGATTAAGTAATTAGCCAGGCTGCAAGGTTCAGTGTTAGAAGCTAAGGGTGCAGAATCTGGTTCTCCTGCTGAGACAGCAAGGAAGGAGTCTGAGGCAGGTGTCATGGAGATAACTGTGACACACTGCACAGGTGGGGGTACCAGTGTTGGCACGGCCAGTCTGGAGCAATCAAAATCATCCTTGGTTTGTCCTGTTTGATTTTTAGTAGTACTTTGCAGAGCAAAGGCAGAGGGGGGGAAGGCATAGACTGATAGGTTTTTCCAGCTGAAGGACAGAGCATCCACTTTCCATGCTTGTTTGTGGTGAGTCCTTGTGCAAAATTTGTCCAATTGTTAGTTCTGGGGAGAGGCAAACAGGTCTATATCTGGGCTACCCCATTTGCTTGTCAACATGCTGAAAATCCTTGGTTCCAGTTTCCATTTGTGTGGATCCATGAGGTTTCTGCTTCGTTCGTCTGCCAGTGTATTTAATTTTCCTGGCAGGAATTGAGCTTGTAGGTGCACTTGATAGCTCAAGGCTGTGTTCCACAATGCCATGGCTAGTCTGCAAAGGGGGTAAGAATGTGTACCCCCCTGCTTGTTTATGTACCACATAACAATGGTGTTGTCAGTCTTTACCATTAGTTGTCCTGGAAGAATGTGGCCCTTGAAGGTTGTCAGAGCATTCTGTACAGCTAACATTTCTTTTTGATTGATATGCAGGTGCATTTGACTTGGGTTCCATTTGCCCTGAATGCACTTCCTTGCCAGATGAGCCCCCCATGCATAGTCTGATGCATCTGTTGTTAGGGTTTTGATGGCAGGGGGTGGTGTGAAAGGTAATCCGTTGTTTTGGTGGCAGGCCTCTGCCCACCAAAGGAACTCTAGGTGTAGGCAAGGTATAATACAAATCCTTGTTTCTAGGTCTTGAGAATGTTGACACCATAGGCTTTTTAGATATTGTAGTTTCCTCATATGCAGTCTTGCATATGAAATTAGAAGAATGCAGAAGGCCATGAACCCCAAGGCTTGCAGTATTTGTCTTGCAAATAGCAGGGTTTTTGTGGCCACTTGTTTGAAGTAGGTTGTCAAATGAATTTGTTTCTCTGGCGTGAGGAAAGCCATCTGGGAAGTTGTATTCAAGCTTGCTCCCAGGAATATAATTTGTTGACAGGGTTGCCAGGTGTGATTTCTTTTCATTTATGGTGTACGCCAGACAAGTTAGAACCCTTTGTACAAAGGCCAGATGATTCAAAAGTATGTCCTGGCTTTCTGCCTGAATTAGACAATCATCCAGGTATGGGTATATTTGAATATTTCTTTGCCTGCAAAATGCAATAACTGGAGCTAGACACTTTGTGAATACCCTGGGTGCAGTAGATAAGCCAAAGGGCAGTGCAGAGAACTGATAGTGTGTGTAGTCTGCTTTGAAGCGTAGGTATTTTCTGCAGGATTCCCTGATTGAAATGTGCAGGTATGCCTCTTTTAAATCTAGTGTTGCCAATCAGGCATCTTTGCCTAGCATAGGAAGTAACTGGTGAAGAGTCAGCATCTTGAATTTTGGAATCTCCAAAAAGGTGTTTAGAGTAGACAGGTCCAGGATAGGACACCATGAATAGTCTTTTCTGTGTACCAGGAAAAGTCTCAAGTAGAAACCTTGTCCCTTTTCCACGTCTGGTACCAGTTGAATAGCCCCCATGCTTAAGAGGGAAGGTACTTGTTTTTGGGCCTCTGCCCACTGATTTGGGGGTAGGTCCAGCCACCCGCTTGGTGTTGACTGTTAGAGTGTGTTCAGCAATATACTAAGGTTGAAAGTAACTTTGCTACAAATGCAACATAAATAACATATAAAATAAAGCTTGCTTAAATGTAGAAATGTGATTAGCATCCATACTAAATGACCATGGCTTGGAAAATAAGGAATCTGCTGAGTGGACATTTTTTTCCTTACAGACTTAAAAACAGGATGTATGCAAGAGCAAAAATGCAAAAGCTGCTTTTAAAGAATGGACAATGACACTGCGACAATGTGTTTCCTTAAACAAACATGTTTTTCTGCATGGACAACAGGACATGTTTATGACAATATGTTTCCTTAAAAAAACATGCTTTTCTGCACTTATCAGCATTGGCACAAGAGCAGATTTTCTTATACAAAGATACAAATAGAATGATAAAGACAAAAAACAGGATGGTCACACTGTCAGAAAAGCTGAAAAATAATATCACGTCAGCAGTTTGTGTCAGCATCTGCAACAATCGGTATTGTTTCTACAGGATGAGCAATTCTCCAAAATAAAATACCAAGAGGAAATATATATGTGTGTGCATGACTAAAATTGTATATAAAGATCTGTATTAATCCAGTTATGTTAGGGGTATTGGTAGGGACACATTTATCCTGATGTAAATGTTATATCTCTCACATCATCTGTACTATATGAGAAGTAAAGTGGAACAGTACTTTAAACTGCAACATTAGTCCATCTGGTTTATTATAAAAAGTTGTTGGTTACTGCTCTTAAAGACAGGTGCTGCAAAGTATATTCTATCATCAGTGTATATTCTGCAGGTTTCTGTATGCAACAGACTGTGAATGCAACTATAACCAGACTTTGATATCAGCAGAATCCAGCCAGCAAGACTGAGTGTCTTAAGAATACTTCAAATCCATCACAGTAAGCAGCACCATATAATTTTTCTTTGGCAACATGTGGAAGTGAAATCTGTATCCCTGGGTCACTATATTTAAAACCCATTTGTCCTGGGTAATGCATTCCTGATTCTTTGCATGAAGAGCAATCTTTCCCCCCAAAGGGGCAGTCAGTTGATAAGTGCTAGGAAATTTTAAAAGAAAGTCATTGAGACAGTTTACCATAGGGGGAGTCTTATTCCCAGATTTGGAAGTGGAGGCCCCCCACTGCTTAGTTCTGTGTGTCCCCTGGGACTGAAACCTGGGGGGTTTGCTGTGTCTGGGTTTGGCTTGAGAAGACCTGGAAGGGGCTGGAAAGGACCAATTCTTAGAGGGCCAGTGCCTACTTAATCTATGAGGCTGAACTTGTAAAAAATCTTTAACAGTTTGCATAGATTTAGCTTTATCTTCCATCTTTTTAAGAACTTCCTCAGCCTTGTTGCCAAACAGGTGGTCCTGATTTAAAGGAGCATGCAACAATTTAGCTTTAACAAGATCAGGCAAAGATTGCTCCTTAAGCCAAGCATGCCTTCTGAGCACAGACCCAGTAACAGATGCCCTGCAAGACGCCTCTAATGAATCAAAACCACATTGCAAAGTATGTTTTCCAACTTGTTCAGCAGAATGCATTAAATCCTGTAATTCTTTATTTTCCACACAGTCAGGAATCAACTTAATTTTCTGTTTAAGCAGTCCAATAACATGTTGCTGATAATTTAACATATGAAACTGGCAGTTTAAAGCCCTAATGGCCAAGGTTGCAGAAGTGTAAACCTTACCCCATCTATCCAGTGCCCTGGAGTCTCTATCAGAAGGGGTAGGATTTTTAGCAGTAGAAGCCTTAATACCTTTGGGCCCCTGTGAAATAATCTCTGGATCTGCAATAGGATTTTTAAAAAGGAACTTGTGGGACTCGGGGACCCTGTAGTATCTGTCAGGTTTTCTGGGAGCAGGAGGCAGGGAATCAGGGGCCAAACTAGATTCCAAAAAAGCATCATCAACAATGTCCAGTACCAGAGGAATAGCTAAAGACCTATGCTGAGGTAGGAGTAGGAAATCCCTAAGCCTCTTTTTTGAATCAGAAAAATCCTGGCTTCCCCAGTGGAAATGCTCCCTTAGAGTATGTAAGGTTTCCCCAAAAGAAAAATCCTCAGGAGGGGAAGCAGAGGGAATGGAGTCCTCTGCATCAAAATCTTCATAAGTAGATAAGGGCAAATCCAGATCATCATAAGAATCAGAAACAACAGAATCCTGATCAGAAGATTAATATTCAACTTCCATCCTAGGCCTCTTAGAAGGGGGGGTTGGCTACCCCTGATTAGAGTTATTAGCCATTCTTATCATTTGTTTTTTAGGCATAGAGGCCTGAGCATGTGGCCTGGGCATCGTTTTTTAGGCATGGATCGAGATTTTGGCCTGAGTAAAGAAGGAAGCGTCAGTTTAAAATGCAAGTCCATAGGCCTGAATACACCCTCAGAAGCTGGTGCCTGCACAGCGGCTCCAGACCCATCCAAGGTAGAGACATCCATGGGTTCCATAGCTGAAGCATCTCGTGGCATACTGGACTCCGAATGGGTCTCAGTAGAGGTCTTCAAATCACAAGTAGCGGGTATCAGGGGCTGCAAATGTGCCTCACTGAGTATGGCAAACTGGCGACTGGCTTAAGAGAAGCATTGTCAGCAGTTTTGGACCTCAGCGGCCTGTCTCTGTCTTTATCTTTGCATTTTTTGGAATCCTGGTATTTGGATGGCTAACCAACGACACTTTTGGATAATTAAACCAAGAACCAAAATATTTCGAGGCGAAAATATATTGATGACGGATAGTGCGCTGATTAAATAAAGCACAAAACCGACAGTAAGGTACGTCATTGTCAGGGCCTAGGCAAGGAATACAGTACCAATGAAAATCTTTATGAGGTATTTGCTTTACACAAGTAATGCAATTATTAACTTTTACTGACATCGGTAAGGAGCAAGAAAAAGTTTCCCCAATAGGGTACTTAGCTTTAGTTGAAGACTTTGGTTCTGAAACTCGAAAACGAAAATTTCAGGAGTCGGACGACCGGTACTTGCAAACTGTTTTTGCTTCGGGCACCGCACGGCAAGAAAGACTGATGTAATGGTGTTGGCTGCATGTTTTATACCCCTGATGACCTGACGTCATGGAAGAAGGGACAGCAACCGACACAGGACCCAAGACTTTGTTAATCAGGCCGACTGAGGACTACCTGCAAGCAGATAACCCAAAAGTAATGACTGCAACAGTGAAACACGAAAAACATCTATAATTTTGGTAATCATATATCTATTGTATCCTATGTTGTCCCCTCTGTTCTACTTGATGGTTAAGACAGAATTTCTAGCTACACATAGTCCTAGGTGGCATCATGACAAGATACCCTTGAGGATGGCAGAACCACAGGCACCTCTGGACTTTGATATAAGGCCAAGTTTATAACACTTAATGAAAGTATGCATTCTTGACAAGATTGTTGAGAATAAATGTAATCAAAAATGTAGTGTTTGAAAAAGGCTGCAGAAGTTGAAACATACCTAGTAGACTTTTGACTTAGAAGGTAAATTTCATCCTTTGAAGATGTAGATGAAAAACACATAATTTGACAGCCATCAAGACAGAGTCACTTTGGTAAAGTGCAGTAGTGTCTACTTACCATAAATGTAGATGTTTGAGTGTCTTTACAGTGCAGTGATAATATCTTGGGATTTCCTGCTGTGGAAGCCGTTGGTTGGCCTGAATACCATTTATTCTTTTCCTCCTGGCCTGGTAGACACCCTCCTCTCCAACATCAGGAAGTTAGGGGAATAAGGGTCATCAGACAGCACCATTTTCTTAAGTCCTTCTTGCCCTCACAGTATAGAAGCTCCACTCTCCTAGCCCTAGGCCAGGATAGCAACCCACCCATGCTGTTTACAGCAGAGTTATGGTGAAGAGACCTGAAAGGAGGATCTAAATGGGGCAGGGATCTAAAGGAGAGGGATAGAAGTAAGCCCACCCCACCCCAAACCAGAGATATGAGGGAAAGAATACTGCAACAGTAAATATACTCAAACATCCCCACCTACAAATTAAAAATCTTAATGCATAACTAATATATATATATATATATATATATATATATATATATATATATATATATACACACACACACACACACACACACACACACACACACACACACACACACACACTCACACACACACACACACACACACACACACACACACACACACACACACACATACACACACACACCACCAGGTGAAAACATCAAGTTTATGGAGGACTTTCTTTAGTAGATGACCTCAGACATCATAGAAGAAAAAATAATACTTGGAGACTTTAACTGGCTCTTCATTTCCTCTGAAAACTCCTCTAAATGTATCAATCTATTCAGCTTAACTTAACCAGCTACCTCTCCCACCCACTTTAACAAAAATCTAAACAACTCCACTATCATTGACTGCATTCTCACCTACTCCCTGAACAAATTCCTCTCCTCACCTCTCCTCAAGAACCTTACCAGAATCCTTAAGTGACCACCTAAGTGACCACCTTCCCATCTTCATCATAAGACAAAGACAAATATCCAAAAAACAGCAGCACTTCCAACAAATCCATAATCCTACCAATATTAACATAGACAATTTAATCTCTTAATTTATAAAAGTACAACTGGCCCCCATGTTATTCTCTCCCAATTGATGGCACACTATCTGAGTTTGAATATACCTTACTAGCCAAATTAAATGTGCTGATCCCACTAAGAGCATAACATATACAGACTATCACAATTCATTGGCTATCCAAAACAACCAGACAAATTATATTAAAATGTAATAAGGCCTTGAAAATCTGGTCAAAAGACAAATCTATCCCAAATTACCAAAAATATAAACACCTTCTAAACCAGGCTAAGTACCACAGCATAGTTGATAAGAAAGCTTATTTTACTAATAGCCAACACCAAAACTACAACATCCCCAAATAATTCTGGATGCATATAAAGTCTAAACCCTGGATGTAGCTCCTAGCCAATTACATCACTTTCTACCCATCATAGCCCAGAAGACATTATCACAGGTTTTAGCTATCACTTCATACAGTCCATAAATCCCTATTAAACAACAAACCAGCTCCAACTCACCTCTCCTTCTCAAACGCAATCTAACACAAACTTTCACTCTTCAACCAGTCCCCATCTCCACTATAAAAAAAGTATTTTCTCAAGCTAAAAACAACTCTACTTCCTGGCAACTTTCCCTCTGAGTATCTTAAACTAACTGCTGAAGCCCCTGCTTATCCTGTTTTGATCCTTATAAATCAGTTTATTACTGAATCCTAGGTTCCACACCTGTGGAAAAAACCCTACATTCTTCTCCCGCTGTAAAGAAGGTAACATTACAGACCTCAGTAGCTGTCAGACTATGCACTTTTCTTGTAGTTGCCTAACAGAGAAAACATGTGTGTAGAAGACCGTCCAGTTCTGAACCCCCACTGAGACTTGGGGTAAACTCTCTTTGCAAGAATATGGAGCCTCTTCAGGGCAGCACGTGCAAACAGCTTCCCCATGGTACAGAGAAGGGAGATGCCATGATAGTTGTTACAATCACTTTTGATACCCTTATTCTTATAGATAGCAACTATGTTAGCATCCTTCATATCTTGCAGTATACTATCATCTCTCCAGCACTGGCAAAGTATTGCATTGCAGCTCTGAGATTAGGATTCTGCTGGCACATTTAATGATGTCTGAGGGAATACCATCTTCCTGGGAGATTTTCCTGAAGAGAGAGCTTTTAGTGCATCATCAAGTTCCTCCGAGGTGGGCTCAGCATTGAGTTCAGTCATAGCTGGAAGAAGCTCAATGGCATTCAAGTCTCTCTCCATAACTATGGTCTCTGTCATACAACTGTGAGTAGCATTTCACCCAGCATTTCATCTGCTTGGTTCTGTCCTTCAAGACCTCACCTGTGGTGGACTTAAGTGGGGAGATCTTTCTTTGTGATCGACCGATGACTTGCTTGATCCCATAGTACATTCCTCGCATGTTACCAATGTCTGAGGCCTGATGAATCTTGAAGCAAAGCTGGAGCCAAGATAATTACACAGTTCAGAGCATTTAATTCATAAATGTCCACTTAAAGCTGCTGTCGTAGTTCACCACTGCCCATAGTCATTAGTTATAGCCATTTTGACTGTGCATACTTCACATGGATGATTGTAATAAAAAATGGCACAGTAAAATATTCCATATTGATTTATGCAACTGCATGCTAGGCCTGCAAAGTGAGAACAAAGACTGTTTAATTTGATCATGAGATCAGGTTCTTGAAAACTTTTGTGAGGAGAAGTGGCTTGAATCAGAAAATCATCCAAGTGAGGGTAAACGTGGATGTCCTGGAACCTGCAGACTGTTGCTGCTGAGTCTATGCACTTTGAATACACTCTTGTAGCAGTGGAAATACCAAAATTCAAAGCAATAAACTGAAAGTGCAAGCCATAGGAACAGAACCTTAGAAAATTCAGTGAACAGGATGAATTGGAATGTGAAGATAAAGATACTTGATGACCAGGGTGGCCAAAAAGGCTTTTGGAAAAATGGGGATGGGGGACTTTGTAGAGTCAGCATTTAGAATTGATGGATCCAGGGTAGGTATTGAAGTGTTTTCATTCTTTGGGACCTGGAAAAATCTAGGGTAGAAACATTTTCTTCTTTGATTTGGAGTAACAGGTTCTGTTTCTCTCTGGTGAAAAATTCTGATAAAATTAGGAGTAATAAGGACTGTTGGTTATGTCAAGCTTGAAGAACCGACTGTTGAAAATGAAGAGATTCTCACTGTAGAGTGTACCCTTATTGAATGATTCCCCCAAACCAGGTGTCTGTTGTGATCTTTTTTCTAAAGGGGAAGACATTTAAGAAAGTTTGTTTGGAAGATTAGAAGAGGGAAGACCAAAGGTTTTTGGGGGTGTAGTCAGAAACTGGAAAGGGGGCCTTTTGTTCCCTTGAAATCAGTTTTAGACTTGTTCTGCCATTTATTTTTAGATTTCTTGCCCTTTTGTTGTGTAGATATTTATGACAGAAAGGGCCTGACCTGGAGGCATAATACCTTTAAAATTTTGGAACAAGAGAATGAAAGAGTTGTTTAAAGTCCGGCCTAATTTCACCCCTTTCTTCAACTTTTTGAATATCTCTGGTGAATGGAGTCCAAAAAGGAAGCCCTTACCAAAAGCAGCATCCAAAAGCTTTGCTTTTATGTCTTCTGATAAAGACTGTAGTCTTAGCAGGAGTACCTTCTCAGTACTGAACCAGTGCGCATCCATCCCATTATCCGCGCACATAATAGAATAGCACGTGACTTGAGAAGCAGAAGATATCATAGTCTGCAGTACTGATTTAGAGTTATTGTCAGGGATATTTGGCATAAGAATGCTCACATTTTCAAGAATGGTTAGAAGATATCTTAGCATGTCTGTCTGATAGTAACTGCATGACAAGCTAAAGTAGTTGACATATACGCTTTTTCCAATATCTATCCATGATTTGACTGACTCTATCACTGGGAAGAGAACTGGAAGAAGAGAAACATTTAGAGGGCTTCTCAGCATCTGTGGAAATAGGTAGATCATGGAACTCTCTTCCAGCTGATATTACTTTACCTACCACCCTAGGCCAATTTAAATCTAGATTCAAACAACATTTGACACTGAACTGGCTATGTCAATGTATTAAGCCTGGCTAACTCTCCTCTAGAATGACTAAAAACTGTGAATCAGCTTAACTGTGTAACTTAATCCTGATTTATGCTTAGGATTAACTCTAATCTGCGGAACTTGTTTAAATTGCTTATGTATGTAATCACTGTAATTATTCTATTTGTAATATGTAATGTTGTAGTCTTCTTACTTTGGAGCTTTTCTCCCAGGCCTCCGCTGAAAATGGACATGCATCCAGACGGACTATCCCGGTTAATAAATGTAAAATAAATAAATAAATAACAACTGGATCAGACGTTAGATTTTATATTTTATAGACGTATTTGTGTGAATGTGAGATTTTGTAATATCTGTCAGGCTTACTGGTTGCAAATGTGTGTGAATAAGGAAAGAAAAAAAAAAGGAACGTGTTCTCTAAAGCGGTGTTTTTCTACAGCTGGTATGGCAGAAATTTCCTGTCAGTCCATGAAAGACTAGGGCACACTGGCTGGGAGAGGGCCCCTGCTGGCTGGGAGGGGGGGCTGCTGGCCAACAGACTTATTTTTTAATTAAAAAAAAAAGTTTGACTTATTTTTTAATTTAAAAAAAATATATATTTATTTTTTTTTTAAGGGTGTTCTTCTTTAAGAAGAATGCCCTTTGCGTCCGGTCGCACAGACCCAACAGGTGTGTGCAACTTGTTTTCATCTTCTGTATCTGTGCAACCTTCTGTTTACATCTTCATCTTCTCCACACATGGAATCTGAATGCCAGAAGACGTTTGAAATGAGGACCATGAATGGACAAGTCAGAGGTAGGTGTGTGTGTGTGTGTGTGTGTGTGTGTGTGTGTGTGTGTGTGTGTGTGTGTGTGTGTGTGTGTGTGTGTAAAAAGAGGGAGGAAGGTGTCTCTCAACTGCCCAGATTTTCACAAAATGTCCAGATATTTGCCTCATATTTGTAGTCTGTTCTTCATAAAATTTGTGGGTTTTTTGGGTTCATTGTAGCAAACCCATGATGACAGAATTCACTAAATAATGACAGGCATTTGAGTTTCAGACTTCATATTCTTCAGAAAATTCAAGATAGCACACTACTTTTTATTCTAACAAGTTTATAAGTTTGTGAGAGCAATATTTAAAACTGTCCCTATTTTGGGGGCTTTGCCCCACCATTATTTTTGTCTTTCCCCAGATTGTTTGTGCTAAGAGGTTGAAAGTGTTGAGTTAAGAGGTGTGTGTGTGTGTGTGTATGTGTCTGTAAGAGGGAGGCAGGTGTGTGTTTGTGTTTAATAGGGAGGGAGGGAGTTAGGTAGCTGTGTGCGTTTCTGTGTGTAAGAGGGAGTGAGGTAGGTGTATACCTCACAAATGTCCCTGATTTTAAGGGACATTTGATTTTGACTAAAATTTTAGCTCTTCCCCTTTTAATCCCACCTACAAGTGGTGACCTTTGGAGAAAAGGTGATGAATTACACTTAAACAATGACAATAATTGGAGTTACAGACTTATTTTACTTTAGAAAAATGCATATTCACTCACGTTATTTTGTCAATGTCTCAATTCAGTAATACTAATATATGAAAGTGCCCCTGATTATTTCTGGATTTGTTCCTGATTCTGTTGGGATTTTCCCTTTTTGGTTGAGAGCTACGGGTAGGTATATGTGTGTGTGTGTGTGTGTGTGTGTGTGTGTGTGTGTGTGTGTGTGTGTGTGTGTGTGTGTGTGTGTGTGTACGTGTGTGTTTCTGTGTGTGTATGTGTGTGTGTGTGTAAGAGATAGGTAGCATACCTCTCAACTTTCTAGATTTTTGCAGAATGTCCAGATTTTTGCCCTATATTCTTGGTCTGTTCCTCATAAAAAGGACTGAAGTTTCACATTTGATATCCTTTGGCATACAACACTCAAAACAGTGATCGTTTTAATTGATTCCTTATAAATAATGTTTTTGTTTCTACCGTAGCAGTTCCCAAAATAATTCTCTTATTTTCACTGGTCCCCAAATGTAAAAAAAAATTAAAAAACACTGCCCTAAAGCTTAAAAAACTGGAAGGAGAGAAGAAGGCTTAAAAACATTCATATGGAAGAGATTATAATACCACTTTTGTGATTAACAGATCTGCCCCTAAAAATCCTGCATCATTTCTGAACAGTTTCCCCAAAGCAGAGCTATTCCTGAGGGGAGTCAAATGACATGGTATCTTCAGGTACAGATTTATTTTCTGAAGGGGAATGAATCTGAGAAAAACTGAGTTGTCAGATTCTGGCTCAGGGGAAGAAACTTCTTCAGATGATGTACTTCTTTTTCTTTGAAGGGAGGTAGAGGCAAGGAAGAGAGAAATTTAGGAGGTTTAAAAGGCACAAGTGTAAGTCTCTAAAAGAAAATTCCTGCTATTCCAGCTGAAGATCTGTTGAATCAGCAGTGACCAGAGTAACAGGAAGTTTGGATTTTTGTTTCTTCTTATTCTCCTTAAGAGTATTCAAAGAAACAACAGAAACTACAAGGGAAAGACCACACCCTGGACATATTACCATCTGGGAACCAGAGATGTCCTTCCATACTAAAATTGAAGGAACTCCATCTGTTCTTTCTGAAATCACTAGCTTGGATTCTCCCTTCGAGACCATATTGCTTGTCAGATTGGTCAGGTGGGACATGACTGCAGTGGGATCCCAAAAGAGGGAACAAGTCCAGAGGTCAGATGGGCCACCTGCTTTTCACCTACCTCAACAAATATGGGCAACTACAACAGGATGAAGGAAGCTGAAGTAGTGCCATCTTCCTAAAGTTTCTTGTTTTTTTGAGGTGGCAACTTCAGTGGATATGGTGACTCACACAACAGCCTTCAGCCATCTATTCTCCAAACATATATTTAAAAAAGAAATTTCTGTAAGGTTTGTTTTTGGGACAAAAGTCTAACAAATGGGATAATCCTAATGTTGCACTCAGGTCCTGAGCAAAAAGACATTTTTAATGCTGTCTTTGTAGGGAATTTGAATACCACACAGACATTTGCTTCTCCTAGATGACATTAGTGAGTTTCCAACATAAAAAAAATGAAAAAAAGGAAGCATCCCCAACAGGATTCTTAGCTTTTGCTGACAATTGCAACCAGAATCCTTGTGAATGGTTGACAGACCAAGGAAACAATAACATCTTGCTTCACGGACTGGTGGCAAAATTGCCTGAGAATGTTTGCACTCATATGTCCTTTATGTGCCAGCACACAGCCTTCATACTCAGGTCAAAGGTCAGATGTACAGCATGTGAAGAAGCAGTGCTTAAGCTTTGGTATGTTGGTAGGACATAGGGTATCCTTGGCAGAAATAATCTGCTTGTCAGCATTACTGCAACAGTGATGTACTGTTGTACAGCTCAGGTTCAGACAAATCTGTATATGTAGCTACAATCAGCCTGTAGTTTTGTCTGAAATTAAGGGGAAGATCTGTCAGGAGTGAACAGAGATTTGCCATTAGTGGACTTTAAAATGCATTTAAATTGGGGATATGGTTCATAGGTCAGCACTAGCCTGTTGATCCAGAGGACCGTTAGTTGCCTAGCCATGATAACCAAAATTGTGGGCACCTGTTGTCATAACTCATTTATACCTAGTTTTGATCCCTTTCAATGATGGCTCAAGGTGCCAAATCCAGAGTGCTTTTACAGTTGCCCATCTATTCCTCTATGTTACCCTTAAAGAGGGTAAAGGACCTACTTAAATTCACATCCAAAGGAAGTCTATCCCATAAAAGAGGAATTCCCTGGGATATATAACTATCTCACCAATGCATCATATTTGTGCTCTGGTGGAAATTAAGATCTCTTTAGCATGTGCTGAGGCTGTTATGAGTTTTGTGGATGTGCAGGAGGTTGCATAGGACTGGATCCTTTGAAGCTTTGTAGGCTAGACAGAGGTCACCTCTCAAGAGTCTACAGGAAACAGAAAAGAGAGAAGAAAGTCTATGTAGCTCAAGACGGTCATGCCATTGATTGCCTTAGTGAAAAAACACTGTGGTGTCTTAAGCTGGATCATATGCTTAGAGACGCACATACCAAAGGGGTCATTATACATTATTATGGCCTTGATGAGGGAGGAGTAGAGATAATGGCTTCCGTAGATCTGGAAGAAATGCCCCTGGTGATTAGTTTGAAAAGATAAAGTAATTGCCACATATCCATTGCTGTTAGTAATTCCAAGAATAGTTCATTATCAATGCATGTGTCCACATCCATAATGGCAGAGTCAACTTTCAAAAAAGGGTCACCAATGTGGTAGGTTTAAAGCTGCCTAGTTTTGTCTAAGGTCACAGTACTGCATTGCTTGGCATTTAGTTTTAGGCTATAGTCCAGGCACCACTTATTAGTACATGTTAGTCCCACCTGAAGAATCTGGAAATCAGATGTGGAGTTAATGACAGCACCACAGGCCCTTGATGTTAGCCTTGACATCAAGGAAATAAATACTAAAGAGAAGTGGTCCTAGCACTGGTCCCTGGGGAACACTGCTGGTAATGACTCTTTTCAAAGAGAGCATGCCTACCACACTAATAGACTGGGCTCTGGCAGTTAGCCAGTTTGTTATCCAACAGGCAACAAAGTGGTTTCCACTTAGTTTGATTAGCTTGTCAATAATGCCCTTATATGGGATGGTATCAAAAGCCTTGGCCAAGTCTAGGTAGAAAATGTGAATTAATTTGCCTGTGTCTAATGCATCAGTGATATGTTCAAGGAAGTCCACCAGATTCAGGAAGCAGGATCTACCTTTAACAAATCCAAACTGGCTTGGGGTCCAGAGCTGGAGAATGCCTATGCCCTTGTTAATAAGTTCCATAATAAAGCATTCCATTGCTTGGTAGATAAGGCTGCTGAGACTTTTATAGTTTTCTGGATCAGTAGTGGGCTTCCCCCTGTGGAACAGAATGATTAACGGAGTTCTCCATTCCGTGGCATGAATCCGGTGGAAAGGCTGAGGATGAATAGGCTTAATAGTAAATCTACCAGGCAGAGTCTGGTGTCGACAAGAAGCCACCCTTCCAAATTATCAGAACCCATGCAGCAAGTGGTTTTGACCTTGTGAGAGCATTCAGGACCTGCTCAGAGATGATCAAAGGGTGTGGTGTAGGTGTGCTATAAGTTGAGGAAAGTTAATGGGAGATAGGGGAGTAAAATTATAGATGAATTTGTCTGCTAACATGTTGGCCAGTTTCCTCAGGGAATGAGCAAGTATTGTTATGTATTAGCTCTGAGCATTGCTGGGTATTACATTTCTTCTTTTTCTTTTTCTTTCGGCTGCTCCCGTTAGGGGGGTCACCACAGCAGATCAACTGTTTCTATTTCTTCCTGTCCTCTGCATCTTGCTCTGTCACACCAGCCACCTGCATGTTCTCTCTCACCACATCCATAAACCTTATCTTAAGCCTTCCTCTTTTCCTGTTACCTGGCAGCTTCATCCTTAGCATCTTTTTCCCAATGTACTCTGCATCCCTCCTCAGCACATGTGCAAACCAACGTAATCTTGCCTCTCTGGCTTTGTCTCCAAACCTTCCAACCTGGGCTGACCCTCTGATAAACTTATTCCTAATCCTGTCCATCCTTATCACACCCAGTGCAAATCTTAACATCTTCAACTCTGCCATGTCAAGCTCTGACTCCTGCCTTTTTGTCAATGCCACTGTCTCCAACCCATATAATATAGCTGGTCTCACTACCCTCTTGTAGACCTTCCCTTTCACTCTTACTGGTACTCGTCTGTCACAAATCATTCCTGACACTCTTCTCCACCCACTCCATCCTGCCTGTACTCTCTTCTTCACCTCTCTTCCACACTCACCATTACTCTGAACTGTTGATCCCAAGTATTTAAACTCATCCACCTTCGCCACCTCAACTCCCTGCATCCTCACCATTCCTCTATCCTCCCTCTCATTCACACACATATATTCTGTCTTAGTCCTGCTGACCTTCATTCCTCTTCTCTCCAGAGCATTTCTCCACCTCTCCAGGGTCTCCTCCACCTGTTGCCTACTCTCACTACAGATCACAATGTCATCTGCAAACATTATAGTCCACGTATTACATTTAAGGTTTCTGAAATAGCTGAAAAAAGCTTTGAGGCTGTCCTTAGCAGAGGTAGCAGTTCTTAATTCATGCTGGTTTGGAGGATTTGAGTTTGTTTCTGAATTTTTTGCTCATTTTTTTGAGTTATTCTGATAGGGTATTTAATTTGCTTTTATGGGCTATGAGGTTCTTCCTTTTATTGTGTAGTTTGTTTGTACAAAACTTCTGCCAACAGGATTTATTCATGAATTTATCATTGTATTTATGTTCTATGTAGACAAATGCCTCAATGCATGCTTTGAGGTGGGCATAGTAATTATCCAGAAATGTGGCAGCATGTAAGACAGGGTCATCAAGTTGAGGAGGGTGCTTACATTTCATCAGATCATCTCTTAGCTGGAAAGGTTTCATGGTAAGTCAGGTTTTACTCTCATTATGAGTGCTACCAAATGGTGGATAGGCTTTTCCAGTGAGGCAGTAACTGTAGATGTAGAGCACAGGGTGGCAATATTGGTGCCAAGTAGGTGCAATATTTCTGAACCCCTAGTTGGGAGTAGAACGAGTTGTTCTAGGGAGATAACATTAATGAAGTCCAGGAATATTTATGCATATTAATGTGAGATGGTATAGGTTTCCCAGGTAATGGAGGGTTAGTTGAAGTGGCCCAAGAGAATAGTGTTAGGCCTGTTAAGGAGGAGTGTCAATTTGATTTGATCTGCCACATAGGCTGCAGGTGACATGGGGGGGGGTACAGATAGTTGGCTGTGGTATGGTACAGAGTTTTATTTATGGTGAAAAGGGTATGAAGATGTTTGAAGTCATTGTCCTTGTTTAAATGTCTGGAGGCGAGTTGGTTTATTAGGAGTACAAACATGCCCCCTCAGTAACACCATCATTTTCTGTGTTGGGTCTGAAAGAGTGGTAGGCACTGAACTCCTGTACTGTGGGGGTCATATCACTGTTTTAAAGCAGCTTTTCAGTAGTGGTGTAGATTTCTATATTTTCAAGAGTTAAGAATGCCTGCAAGGAATGCAATGTCCTGTTTAGGCTTTTAGCATTGAACAGTGCTATCTTTATGCAGTTTTGATTCTGATTAACTATGCAGGTAATTTGAGGACCTTGACCTTGCCTAAAAAGGCACTGCTGTGGAGGAAAAAATCCTGACAACATGCTATTTAGATTTATTCCTGCCAGAGTTGAGCAGTAATATGACCTGGGAAAAGTAATATGTAGCATGTCTGTTGTTGTTTAATGGATTGTCAAATGAATTTTCAATAAATGTGAGTTCACTGTTGCTCATGTTATCTGGTTTGAATGTAAGAATATTTAATTTTGTTCTGCAAATGTCTGTAAGTGCTTTTGTTGTAAAATTGTTAATAGATGTTTTAAATTAAATACAAATCTCTGCTATCACTGTAAATGTAAAGAAGAAATAGTATGCATACTAACAGGTTTGACCAGAGTTTTATGGTGAATGGGGCCAAACAGCCAAGTGAGATATTAGCATGGCTGTGTGTGTGTGAGATGGGGAGGTTGGTCCAGTACTTTGTCTACGTCCCCATTTGGCCATGATCTGGCATACCTTTTATTATTCAGAAACTATGCATGAGTATTTTGTCTCATATTTTTGCACTGCTATTTTGTTTTTCTATTTTTTAAATAATGTAAAATGGCAATCCTGGGGTACTGTCTGGTTAAGTGACTTGTTCAAAATCACACAGTAGACCTTCACTTGAGTTTTCTTTTTCTAATAGATCTCTGAGGTTTAAAAATAACTGAGGTTTGCAGTCAGTCAATAATATTATTTATTAGAGCTTCACAGTTTTTGTTATTCAAACGTTCAGAAAATGCATGGTGATGCAAAACCAGCTGTTCTGTTAACTTTGTAAGTGAATTAGAATGGTCTGTCTCTTATCTGTCTCCAGTTGCAGGATATCACTGATTTTGTCTCATATTTATATCCTGTCTTAAAGTCTTTTTTTTCTATTAATTCACTGAGAATTACTACCAATGAATAACTCCAGTCATTATGGTTTCATACATTTAATTTTCCAGAGAATGCATGTACGTGCAGCACTTATTGTTCCTTTAACATTTTAAACGATTTGTAGTTGTGTGACATTTATGTTTACAATTTGCTTCCAGTAGTCAAAGGTAGAGGGTTTGAATCCTTTCACTTACATTTGCCTACTGCGTGACTTCGAGCAAATTACCTAAACAGATAGTGTTCCTAGGTCACCCCTGAAGAGGGACACTTTGCTTGGTGGATTTATCTGGTTAACAGATACATAAAATCCAGAATTCTTGCACAATGTAATTAAGAGGCATTTTGGTCTGTTTCCGTGCAAAAGTATGGTTTTCTAGAAAACTTCTGCAGATTGCAGTCACTAAAAAATTACAGGTATGTGAGTTTCAGACTTTGCATCCTTCAGAAAAATGCATGTGAATACAAAGCTTGTTGTCATATTAACTAAGTATATAAAATAAATGTTTAATGATTCTTGAGTTAATAAATTGAGAGACCATAGGGCAGTTGCACTATAAGGTTCTGACGTCAGCAAGAAGAGATACATTTCTAGACCACTATTTATGATTTTTTTTAATTCACTTGCTATCTTGCAAACATCCAAGGTGTACAGTCATACAAGTGGCTGTGTGTGTGTGTGTGTGTGTGTGTGTGTGTGTGTGTGTGTGTGTGTGTGTGTGTGTGTGTGTGTGTGTGTGTAGATCAAAGTATTACCACTATAGTGGGTACAAAGAAGTAATAATAACTGAGATATGGAAAAAGGCTAAAATTGTTTGTCACTGAAAAATTGTAACTAGAGGTGCTATGAGAGAATATTGGAATAATGCATTTATTTTTGTGGTGGGGTTGTTGGTGGTTGGACTTTTGCAATTTAAAACACAGTTTATTATTGCTGCAATATAACATTTATGCATTATAAATAGTATAAAAGGAAAAATATTACCTTGCAATCAAATGACTCTTCTGGCATTTCACATTAATCTAGTGATGTCACAAGTGTACAGGAACAGTCTCTACTTCACCTTCAAGCAACCTGCAAATGCAATCCTGTGCTCTTGGACTGGAGGCACCTCTTTTGAGATTGATTAAATACATTTATCATTTCCTAGTATTTGACACTTGTTGGCTGGTACATAAAAGGGCCTTGGGGGTGTAGGCCTGCAGAAAAAGGGCACATCTATATATCAGCATAGCAGCATAATCTTGGACAGAAGATAGAGGACGGAGGACATGGACTAGAGGACATGGTCTAGATGAACACCTAGCCTACCATTTTTCCCTACCTGCTGACAAGCTACATGCTAATCTCCAACAGTTAACCTGTTACCTGCCAATCAATCATGTACAAGTAACTAGATGAAAAATGTGTACAATTATCATAGTCAGCTGAAAACAAAACAGGAAATCAGGACGATAATAAAACAGAAAGAGACTAATTTAGTTCAATGTCTGCAAAACACATAAACTAAGAAATAATTGAATGAACCAAGAGTTTTGCCCAAGAAAGAAACCATGGAAACACAAGGCTGCAGTATCCAAACCAGTACAAAACATAGAATTATAAAATGAAATGCCTTGAGACATACAGTCACACATTATTTTTACCATGGAATCAGCAAGTCTTCGTTTCTGTCCCTCAAGACACAATATTACTTAATCACTGCTATCTCACAGATAATATAACTGGATCCTGCTGAGCTTTGCATGTTTACATTGTATGCATATCTAGCTCAAGGTCATGCTAAGCAGATGACAAAAAAAAACAAAAGCACCACAGCAGTTTCCATCTGATGCTAGTTACATGAAATAAACTTTCCAGATAAATATGTGTGAGTATACTGTAAACTGTATTACAACAAACAAGGTATGCTTACAAAATCTGAAAGAAAGATAAGCACTGAAAAGTACTGCTTGTCAGGCATTTATATCAAAATTAATCTATAATTAAAATAAATAAGTAAAGTCATCCCATTTATTTATTTATTATTTATTTATCTTTGGTAACTGAGAAAGTCCGACTGAGCCAGTGACCCATTTTCAGCAGAGGCCCAGACAGAAAAGCTCCACAACAGATTTAAAACATTTAAACAGCAGTTGATCAGTAATTACATACAAGGGGAGAAAAGCCCTACAACAGATTAAATCTTGTAGAATGACCTTTGGAGACAGGCTCCACAAAACACACATAAAACACATTTTACAGTAGCTGATAAGTAAATTATATACAAGGAGAGAAAATTCCCATAACAGATGAAACAGACTATTACTAGAATAAACTATAATGAATAAATACAGTATGAACTGCAAGTAGCAAGACACTTTGCAGACGTGGATAGCCTAAGTAAACTACTAAAAAATATTGACTATATTTCTAATAGTATATGGAGGTGTGAACAGGATATTCTGGTGGTAAAACAGACAGAGTAATAGAATGAGATAATGAGGAGTAATGAGCAGGAGGAAAAATTAAGGACACGGAGAGACAGTTTATTATTAGAGAGATGAGAATGTTATGGAAGGACATTAGAGAGGAAAATAAATAGCAGTAAGTGTCAGCTGACGAGGTAGAAGAGCATACATTATCATGTATGGTATCATTAAAGTGAGAGCTACTTCTGATGTTAGGCAATTACTGCTTGCTGTGATATGGAGGTGTTAGTGATTCAGAGTGAGAAAGGTACAGTTATAGTATGTTAAGTGGTCATGCATCTGTTTTTAGGAGATGTACAGCAACAGGTGTCAGATAGATATTTTTTAGATTGTCCTGAGATTGGAAAGGTTGCAAGTATGTTTAAGAGAAGAGGGACAGAGTTCCAGAAGTGGGATATGTAGCTGGAACAGAGAAAGGCTCCTGCTGACAGGTGTCATTTGTAGGTACTGAGGATAATTTTGTTTTCAGATCAAAGTGGCCTAGTAGGGGTGTGTGTGTGTGTGTGTGTGTGTGTGTGTGTGTGTGTGTGTGTGTGTGTGTGTGTGTGTGTGTGTAAAATAAGTCTAGTAGGGCTTTACTTTGTTCTGGTTTGTATATTAATTTGCGGACTAGGAATAGCTGGGTGTGAGTGAGTGAGTTACTTGGGTAATTGAAGCCAATCAAGCTGTTTTAGGGCTAAGCACTGATAGGTTCTGTTTGATGAGTTGGTGGCAAATTTTGATATTTTTGTTATAACACTGGTTTAGTTTATTTTGGATGGACGTTTGGAGGTTAAGCAACACTGGGGAGCAGTGGCGGCTGATGACTTCAGGGGGGATGCAGGAGACAGCTGAATGGGTGGGGCCAATGGGAATGGGTGTGCCCAACTAGAAAGGGGTGGAGCTATGCTCAAAACCACAACTGGAACTTTAATTAAATACTCTGCCCTGGGTGCCATTACGAGAGTCCAATCAAGACAAAATGAAGTGTAGAAGAAAAAATATTTCAATGCATTGGCTACATGACAACTTACTTAATATCTAGATGGAAACACAAAGGTTGTGAGGCATGAAAAAATAAATTACTTTTTAAATACATTACTGGAATGCCAGTCAAAATTAAGTATAAAAAAAACAAGCATCCCTCAACTCAAGCCACTTCTCCTTGCACTGCAGTTCTAATTATAATTTGTATTCAGCTTTATAAAATTACCAAGTAACATGCTGAAAGTAGCAATCTCTGTGATACCCCCACTTGTAAAAATGTTTCTTATCCAAAAACGACCTGCTGCCTGACAACTATTTACTTGTTTCATGGGGAAGACATGATCAAGAACAGCAAACAAGAAACAAGCTCAAGATAAATTGCTTAAAGGATTACTGCACAAGTTATGGACTACACATGATAGACTGGCATTCTGCTTAGTTTACTGGTAAAGCTTGCAAAGATGACTGCAAGTCTCCAACAAATTTAATAAGCTTCTGAAAATACTGTAATCCTGTCCTTTATTACAAATACTGTCATATGCATTTCAATACCTAAGGCTTATGCATTATATAGTTATGTAAATATTCTCTGCATGGCAGCAGCGAAAAGGCTTTCAGTGTGGGTAATTCTTTAACAGTATGCTTATTAAAGCTTACTTGCATCTTACAATCTCCAACAAGCTTACCTGATGGTCATTAAAGCATTGCTACTTAAACACAGGGCAACAGGGCAATGAGACAGCATGCATTTTCTGAATAATAAGAAGCATAAATCAACAGCATAAAATTATGATAGAAAACCAGAACGTTCTGCAAAATCAAAGACAGATGAAAAAACACAGTCATACTTGTGGTCTACCTTGGATGGGGGAATACGCTGCACACTTAACTGCATAACTGCTCCTTGCCTTGCTTGGACACATCCAGAGCCACTACAATGGGGAGTGGGGTGCAACAAGTATATCACAATTTGAAATGTCTCTGGCTGATGGTGATGGCTCTGACACTCATACCTCTCAACTTCAGAGCAAGAAATCTGGACAAAGCCATACATAGAAGTGGGGCACAGGCCAAAAAATAAGGACAATTTTTAAATATCGCTCTTATAAACTTAGAAAGATAATAGAATAGTAGTAGGTCTTGCATTAGTATGAATTTTCTGAAGGGTATGGAATCTGAAACTCAAATGTCTGCCATTATTTTCTAACTTCAGTCTTTAATGATTTGCCACTAATTTGCCAGAAAACCACAATTTTATGAAAAAACAGACCACAGATGTGATACAAAAATATAAAATTGCCACACAATACAGCTGGGATCCTGTCAAAGAAGGGACACCTTTTTAATATTAGTACTGTTAACTTGAGCAGCTGACAAAATAAGAGCATCTACATGCATTTCTGAAATAAAAGCAAACTATAACTCTGATCATTACAGTTATTTATAATTGTAAACCCTCCACGTTTTCTTCCAAAATTGCCATTTTGCGGAGGGATTATTAGGGGGAGAGCAACATTTTGAGCCAAAATTGGGGACAGTTGAGAGGTTTGGATATTCCTAATTCTTTAAAGCGATTTATTTGCACATACCTCTCAACTTCTTAATGTAGGAAATCTGGACAAGGCCAAATATATTGGGGGAACATACAAACAGTACTAAAAATTGCTCTTGTATAAACTTAAGACAGATGATAGAATAACAGGTCTTGCTTTAGCATACATTTTTCTGAAGGTTATGACGTCTGAAACTCAATGTCTGTCATTATTTAGTGACTTCATTCCTAAATGACTTGCCAGAAAACCACAAATTTTATGAGGAACAAACCAAAAATAAGAAGCAAAAATCTATTCATTCTGCAAAAATCTGGACAGTTGAGAGGTATAGTTCAGCCGGAGCTGTCTGAGTTTGCTGCCCTTCCCCCCTAACAAACTCATGGTTGAATGCAACCTCCCCCTGCAGCCATTCTAATGTCCCATTCCTTGGTTATTTCGCCCATTTACCATAAACACTGTATAACTGCGGCGGTGGTGCTGTGGTAGCGTTGTCGCCTCACAGTAAAACTTGCCCCATTCGATTCTCAGTTAGAGTGTTTTCTGTGTGGTGACATGCGTGAGTGGGCGTTCCTTCGTTGAAGGTTGTGCGTCAGGCCTGGCAAGTCGGCACGTAAAAATCTACTGCCAATCATTAGTGGACTGGAGTTCCACTGTGCCGACCCCTAACCGGGAAAAGCCAAAAGACACAACAACAACCATAAACACTGTAATGTGCATACTGCTTTACTTCTGCAATGATTTGGATTTTATTTGAAAGTTTTATTTTGCATTTTACAGCACAAACCCTAATGGCTATCTACTAAACAAAGCAATGCAATCTCACAATGAAAACAGACAGCATTAAAACTTCTCTGATCTTGAAACTCACATTCATTGAAACAGCATTGAAGCCCACATTCAAAGAAAATACATTTTGCTAGTGGCAGATAAAGATTAACTTTGGGCTGTTTTCAAATCATACACCCCTTGAACACGAAACATACACATGCTCTTTGATACACCTTCCTGACCTTGTACAATACAGTACAGTTGTTAGACGGCATTTTAAATGTATTGTTTTGAACATTTTTCCAGTAAATAATGAAACAAAATGCATGCACCAGTAATGACAAAACTGCCCATTTCAGGACATTATAAAAGTCTACTCAAACTTCTACAGTCCACCAGTATCAGTAAATATGCACAATCTTTGAAGAAGTAAAAGCCATCTAAATAATTCCACATTAAAGAAATGTGTAACTAATGAAGAGGTTGCTGCTAGCAAACAACTTTATTTGTCATTGTTTCATCTACAAATAAAGTGCCTGTTGCCCTTGAGGAATAAATTGCCTATGTTGCATTAAAAAAATGATAAGCTAGTAATACCGCAATAGGGAATGGATGGCAAACGGATAACAGGTTCATAGTTACTAGGTATCTTCACCAAAAAGGACTGCAGCATCCACCCCCTTTACAAGGGAGTACAGTATCAGCAATGCATCTACCTACTGTGGGAGTTGAACCCACATCCTTCTGCATCAAAGGCAAGTACACTACCTGTTGCACTATTAACAATGCTAGAAGACTCAGCATAAACAGCACTAAACTTTTGTTCCCCTGCAGCTCTCAGCTCCTTGTAAAATCTACTCGACACTCAGCTGTATCTCGGAACTTTGCAGCACAAGAAATCTGGAAAAAGCCAAAATTTATTGGGGGGGGATCAAAAGCCCAAAAACCAGGGACACATTTTAAACATTGCTTGTATAATGTTGAAAAGTCGCTAGAACAAAATGCTGTGTTACTACCATACATTTTACTGCCAAGTCTTGAATCCAGGGGACCCTGTGCAAAACAGTCAGAGCAACATACCACTATGCCAAATCAGCTGTTTTGTGAAAGAGAGGAAGAATGAAACTTAAATGGCTACCATTTAGTGAATTCAGTTCTCACCATAGCTCTCAACCTCATAGCAAAAAACACGTGGACAAAGCCAGTAATGGGGGAATACAGTCCCAAAAATACGGACAAATTTCAAATATCCATGTTATAAACTTAGAACATTGCTGGAATAAAAGGTTTTGTGTTACCACATATTTTCTGAAGAATATGAAGTCTGAAATTCAAATGCCTGTTATTTTTGTTTAACATTTGTTAACCAGGAAAGTCTGACTTGGAACAAAAGCCAATTTTCAGCAGAGCAGGGACAAACACTCCAGACACATATCTTTGTAAGATGGAAGGACATGCAGACTCCACAGCCAAGAATAAAACCAGAGAACTTGTATCTGTTAGGCAACAATGCTACCAGTGCACCACTGCATTAGTGACTTGGTAAGTTAAAACAAACATACAGAAACCACAGATTTTATGAGGCAAAAATCTGCAAACTTTATACAAATGGTGGTGTGTAGGGAATTCAGATCCTTGCCACCTGCACCCAAGGTACAGGGTTCAAGCCTGAGTATTCTCTACCCACCAGTATATAGCAACTGGGGCATTACACACACACACACACACACACACACACACACACACACACACACACACACACACACACACACACACACACACACACCTGTTCTCCATAGTCTACAGTCCTTACCTGAATAATCTGCAGCAGCCCTGGATTCACACACCTTAATCTGGTTGTAACAGCAGAATCAATGGCTGGTTTCCTTCTCCTTCTCCTTAGCCTGCAAACTAATGGCTTCACACATCTTAATCCGGTTGCAGCAACTGGTTTCCTTAGCCCGCCTGTGAAAACTAATGGCTGGCTGGCTCCGAGAGTAGGCTGCAGGCTCCAGCCTGTGGGTGATGCAGTCCTGTGTCCTTCTGTTCTGTGCAGCTGTCACTGCACAGGCTTTTGGGGCTGCACGACAGAAATGCCTTTCTCCCCTATCCAGACTGCCTAACACAGCAGTCTGTAGTTCTGTGGGTACCAGGAACTCCAAGCACGCATGCGTGGAGTTCCGGACTTACGATTTTTTTTTTTTTTTGTACTTAATTTTTTTATTTCTTTTCTTCTACAGGTGGGGGGGGGGGCTGCAGTCCTGCAGTCTTATAGCACAAGCCGCCCCTGCTGGGGAGCCATATAGTAAAGTGAGGAATAGGAATGTAGAGGCCTGAAGTTTTCTGAATGAGTTTAGTTAAGTAGTTTTTTGTTCTACAGAGTGCCTCTAATTTCTGGTGAGTTTTTTGATGACCTATCACACATGCCAGTCAAATGTCAGGTTATCATCAATTGTCATGCCTAATAGCTTTGTATGGGGATAATTTTTATAGAGGTGTTATCAGAGACTGTAAATGAGATTTTTTTTTTAGGTGTATAAGGGCTTTTGTGAGGAGTAATAGCAGTTTTGGGGGATTGAGTAGCAGCTGGGAGCTGTTGAGCCAGGTTTTAAATGATGGAAATGACTCTTGGGTGATGTGTTGCAGACTAATTGGGTTACTGGCAGAACAGATTAATGCAGAGTTGTCAGCATATTGTATAAAGGATGCTTGATATTTGATGGCGTGTAAGTTGTTGTTACACATGTTAAAAAGCAATAGCCCCAGTATGGAAACTTGGGGAGCACCTGTTTTGACAGGTAATAAGGATGCATAAGAATTAATCCATTTAACAGACTAAAGTCTGTTGGAATGGGAGCTGGTGAAACAGTTGGTGGAGGTGTTAGAAATGCCAAGTGAAGAGAGTTATTTCAAAAGTAAACTATGTGAAATGGTATCAAAAGCTTTGGAGAGATCCAAAACATGACAGAAACCAGTTGGCCTTTGTCTCTGGCTAGAATAATAGTGTTGGTGAAGTCTAGGAGAGCTGTGGTGGTGCTATGCCCTAGTCTGAAGCCATGTTGTATGGGACACAGAGGTTCTCCTTTTGTAAATGAGTCATTAATTATGATTGCATTTTCAAGGATTTTTGAAAGTGGTGAGAGTGAGGGAATAAAAATGGGTCTAAAGTTGGATATATCATTCGAGTTACCTGCCTTGTGAAGTGGAATGATGTCAGATTTTTTTTCCCATAAGGCTGGCATATATGATTCCTGATGCACCCATTTATGAGATTGGGTAATGGAAAAGAAATTGAGCTGGCTGCTATCTTTAGGAAATCACCAGGAAATCCATCTGGAGCTAGTGGACTTGGTTTAATTTGTTTGAGGCATTTCTTGATAGTTGTGATGGATACTGGCTGAAAAGTAAAACAGTATTAGTGGACTCTGTAAGTGAGGCAGAGTGTGATGTGGTACGATTATTTGAGGAGATTGATTTTGTTTGGGTTTGGTTATGATAGCTTAGTGATGCCAGAGATAAAGTGATCATTGAAAGTGTTTGCCTGTTTCTTCAGGTGTGCATTGAGGGCTGGGGTGTGGTTAAACATTTAAGCTAGGGTGAAGTATTTTAGATACGGTGACCCAGAATTGTCTTTAATTTTTCTAGCATCTGTCCTGCAAAGTGGAGTAATAAAGCTTTTTGTCAAGTTTGATCTGGCCTTTGGCTTTATTTTTCATGCATTTGTATTGTTGAAAATTGTTTTTGTTTTATTATTGACGCATGCCTTCCAGGCTTTTTCTTTATTCCTCATTAATTTCCTGGTGGTAGGAGTGAGCTAAGGAGAAGGGTTGTTTTGCATTCTTTGAAGTTTAGGGTGGTATACTGTTGAGTAGTGCCATAAATATCTTATTAAAATAGACAACAGCATCACCTAGTGGCAAGAATCTTAGGATGTTCCAGTTATGGGATTGTAGTGAGGTGTTAAACAGTTCTGGATCAAAGCTGTTTATGTTGCGAGAGGATTTATGTTTGTGTTCCCTGAGAGAAGTATGACATTCTGTTGTGGCATAGTAAAAAAAAACAATCCATATATGAAACAGACAGCTTGAACCAACAGTTTCTAAAATCCTTTGAATAATTTATTTGAACGCACAGCTCCAGTAGTCCACATAAAATAACTTTTCAGGGTACCAAAGATTAAGTAAGCGCTTTCGTCTGTTCACATAACAGACTTTTTTAAACTAAACAAAGTCCGTTGCAAGAGCCTTTTTTTAAAAACATTAAGTGTTAATTAGTAATTGTCTTAATCACATCTTAAAGACGTATTATTATTTATACCTAAATAACACTCATAATGTTAAAAAACAATATAATATGATGTGAAAACAGATGTAAATGAAACTATTGTAAGAAACTAGTAAAAAACCTGTAAGTAAAAGACATAGGTGAATTCTGAGATGGGGCTTTATAGCTTCCTAGCCCTTTGCTGTAAAACGGGTAAAAGGGACAAATGTTCATTAATTCCTGGGGGTTCAATGGCATTCAGAATTAATTGCCACTGTAATTCTTTAGATTCTATCTCCTTCCCCCAGTCTCCCCCTCTCATGTTCAACCTAACTATTTCAAGTATACCAAACCTAAACCCTAAAAAGTTTGGACAAACTTGAGTATGTTTGTAAGAACATTATTTTTATTCTCTGTGTCTGTCTAAAGATGTTCATAAATCCTCATTCTGAGAAGTCTTTCCCACATAAAAAGTCCAACAACCTTGGCAAACCCTGATATATATATTACTCCTCTTGTATGGCAGTTCCCCCCTGCCAACCTAACAACTTGAGTAGGGTCCCCTATTCTAAACTCACTACATTTCAAAATATAAGAGCACTTTTTGCATCTAGCTCACCTCAATGTTCGTTTTGGAAAACTTGTGTTTTTCATAGGGTGTTCCAATAACTATTTCATACTTTTACCCACCCTATTGGTGAAAATTGGACCTTTCCTAAAATGTTGAAAAATTCTTCAATACCCTCCAAAATCACCCAATTTTTGGATAAAATGTCCTGTACTTTTTTTCCAAAGGAACTAAACTGAATTACCATGGAATGTGTGAACCAGGTATTATTTGTTGCTTGGGTAAGGGTTCCTATTTGTTCCTGATCCAACAATGGCTTGTATCTTGATCCCCATCCATTTAGTACTTCTCTTTCAAGGATCGAAATCAACTCTGTTGGGTAACCTCTGTTTGTAAACATATAGGTTAATTGTGTTAATTCATTTTCTAATCCACCCCTTGTAGAACACATTCTGGCACCTCTAATTATCTGTCCACATACCAAATTTCTTTTAACATGTAAAGGGTGTTGGCTCTCATACCTGAGAAAACTGTTGGAGTATGTGAGTTTGCGGTACATCCTTGACTCATATATCTTCAATTCCTTGTCTTTAATCAGACTAACATCTAAGTAATCAATTCTCTCTGAATTGTATGTATGTGTAAATTTAAAATAGTCACAAACATTATTGATATAACTCAAGAACTCTTCCACAACTTCTGGGTCCCCCTTCCATAAAATAAACACATAATCTAGGTAATGTAAATATAGTATCCAGTAATCAGGAAATTTTGTATTGAAGATGTACTTCTTCTCCCACATTGTCCTCACGAGGTTGGCAAAAATCAGGGCACAACTAGACCCCATCGCAACCCCCTAAGTTGTTTGTAGTACTCATCTTGAAATACAAAATAATTATTCTTTAATACCCATTACATTATATCCGTCACAAAATTAATCATGGTCCGACTTACTTTGCTATATTCTAGTAAAGCTTCCTGGAAAAATTCCAACCCCAAATCATGTGGAATTGAACCAAACAGGTCCACAACATCTATGGTGGAAAAACCTGTCGTATTATCAAAAACTTCCTGTTTAATTCTAGATAAAAAATCCCAAGAGTCTTTTAAAACATAATTAATATTTTTCAAAGTATCCTTTAGCAAACGGTCAGTAACAATTCCCAAGGAATTTGTGGAACTATTTTGGGCTGCAACTATAAGCCTATATGGTGGATGCTGGGTATCTTTGTGAACCTTCGGTATTCCGAATACCATTGGAATGTATAGGTATTTATTTTGCAAAAAGTTAAATAATTCTTCATTTATAACTTCCTGCATTAAACAGCCCTCCAAAAACATTTGTAACCTCCTATGAGTTACGTTAACTTCATTAATAGATGCTACCTGGTATTTATCTATATCCTGAAACATACCAGTAATGTCATTCACATAATCCATAGTTTCCATAAGCACAATCCCTCCCCCCTTATCTGGCTTCATCACATGCAATGTACTAGAATCTCCCAAAGAATTCAGTAAAACCTTTTCTTCTTTTGTTAAATTATAGTAATTTTCCTTGTAAACTTGATATTCATGAAAGATTTCCCTTGTACATACCTTGTCATAATGTGCCAAAACTGGATTTAAAGGGGGGTTAAACAGGCTTTTTTTCTTAAACCTCTTACTTGTTGTAATGTGTTCATTTGTTACATCTTTAAAGTGTAACTGTAAATTAAATTTTCTCATGTACAACTTAAATTCTATGAGAACTTGGGCTATCCCTGTTTTTTTTTTGCTGGAACAAATTTGAAACCTTTCTCGAAGAGAGAAATTATTTTTTTTCGAAATGGGTTGATCCGCGTAAGTGTAAATGTTAAACCCATTCAGGATATATATGATTCCACTCTGATCCACAGTAATTAAATCCTTTGCCAAATGCTCATTTAGTACCTCCTGCTGTTGTTGGTATTCAAATAGGGTCTGCGACCCCTCTGGGACCTCCCCCTGGGTGTTTGATGTCCCCCTAAAAAATTATTGCTACAGTTATTATCCCTATTTTGGATCCTTTCAGACCTCCTAGGTTGAGGGAAGTCTTGGTAAAAAACCTCATCATTTTCGCTGTTATTGTGTTCATTATTATATTCATTATTTTGCCCTCCTCCATTCAAATTGCTCCTTTCCTCACTTACTGAACCCATGTTGTTAAAATTAGGGTGATTTGCTGACCTATCTGTTTCGGTCGGATCTCCGTAGTAACTTCTTGGAAGCAAGTAAGCTTCCTTCTGCCTATACTTCAACTTATCCATTTTTAACTTACGTTGTTTTCTAACAATATTGTCTTTCACCTGTTGTTCTGTTCTGTTAAAAATAGTATCATACTTTGTCTCAAAATTCAAAAAGTTCACATAATTTAAAATTTCATCATTCAACTTATTAACCTCTTCTAGTAAGACATTTATCTTGTTACTATTAACTTTAATAATAAAATGAAGCAGTTCTATTCCGTGTCTATCAAACATACTTAGTAGTTCGTCTACTTCTTGCTGTCCTACTAAAAGTCCATTAGGAAATTTAAACATTCTTAATGCCTTTGGTACTCATTGTACTTTAATACATTCTACAAGGTACACATTATCTGTTTGCAAATTCCGTACCTTGCTCATTTTCTGTTCGAATTCCTTTAAACGTTGGTGCATGTCTACTGTAGTTGGTTGCGTTACCCGGTTGAAAGACAACGGTTCCTCATGAACTCATCATTCAAATTGCTTTCTTCTGTTATCTTCATGTTGTAAGTTGATGTTAGACATCATTTTCCCACATGGAATACTTTCCTAAACATCCTTCCCCATTCGGATCAACAGCACGTTCGTTCGCCGTTCCTGACGTCTGCTGGATGGTAGCAAGGGCTGATGGAACAAGTAGTCTGTCCAAAGTAGACGTTACCTAGACGATGTGTTTATTTTATGGAAGGGGCCCCAGAAGTTGTGGAAGAGTTCTTGAGTTATATCTATAATGTTTGTGACTATTTTAAATTTACACATACATACAATTCAGAGAGAATTGATTACTTAGATGTTAGTCTGATTAAAGACAAGGAACTGAAGGCATTTGAGTCAAGGGTGTACCGCAAACTCACATACTCCAACAGTTTTATCAGTTTTAGGTTACTTGGAAGTAATTTGACATTATGGATTATTTGACATTAGCTGACTATAGCATACAACGGTTGCGTTGTTGCCTCACAGCAAGAGGTTCTCCCGTTCGATTCTCAGCTAGTGTGTGGGGAGTGCCTTCTGTGTGGAGTCTGTATGTCCCCCCCATGGTCAAGTGGCCTCCGGAAGACATGCGTGAATGGGCGTGCCTTCGCTGAAGGTTGGGCGCCGGGCTGGCAACCCGGCACCATAAAAAATCTTCTGCCAATTATTAGCAGACCGGAGTTCCGCTGTTGTGACCCCTTACCGGGAAAAGCCGAAAAGACAAACAACAGCTGACTATAACATAACTTAAAAATGGGAAATACACAAACAATTTGGGAGGTATTCAAAACAAACACTGCCACAGTGCTCTTAGGGCATCTAGTATCATTATGGCAATAAAAAGCAATTCACAGACATGCAAAGGCCTCATAGAACAAAAAATGTCTCTGGAGGGAACACAAAGCAGTTAGAACTAAACAAGTTGTTAGTGTTTCCTCAACAACTTACTCAACTCCTAACTGCTTACCCATTGATAACCTGCACCTTTTCTCTCAAGGCATTTATGTAGTGACTAAATACTTGTCCACCCCCATTGTGTAATTTTTCAAAGCAATATGTCTTAAAGTTTCCATAAGAACAACACAGACTCTAGATCACATAAATGTACTGCTGATTAACTGTAGCAGCCTTAACAAAAAAAAATCCACTCTGTACTGCAAGTAGTGCTTATCATGAGAAAGCATTGATATAATCTGAGACCTGGCTCATGACCTACATGAGCACTTATCAGTTCAGGGTTTCATTACTTACCACACATTCAGGCCCACCACACTGTATGAAGACACTAATGGTGGTGGTGTCTCCCAAGGACAAGTCCTGAAGGCATTATCAAAGGCCAAGAAAGCTACTTAGCCACACCCAGTACACAGACATACTTTACCTTCCAACCTGTTTCTACTCAACTTATTCATGCCCTACTTAAGAAAATAAGACCCACCACCCTGGCTGCTGACCTCCTCCCAGCAGACTATCTGCAAAAGGCTGCTGACACCATAGCCTACCCCATCTCATCTTGATCAACAGAGCTATATCTGAAGCTACTGTACCCACTATATGGAAAGTCTCCCATGTCATCCATAAAGGAGGTAGTTCCACTGAAATGTCAAACTTTTGACCCATAGCTATTCTTTCACCTCTAGCTAAAATTATGGAGAAGTGTGTACACATACAGCTCATGCACTTCCTCACACAGAGCAAGCTGTTGTCCAACTTTCAGCATGGCTTTAAGCCACACCACAGTACTACTTCTGCCCTTGTCTCTTTCTCTAACATCATTAACCACAACCGCAATAATAACAAACTATCCTCAGCACTCTTTCTATATCTATCCAAGGCTTTTGACATGGTTGACCACAAATAGCTTATAAATACCTTGAAGGCCTTCTCCTTAAACAACCATGCACTCCAATGGTTTCAATCCTACTTGCAAGGCAGGCAACAGGCAGTCCTATGGCAGGACAAGCTATCATCTCACCTACCCATCACATTAGGAGTCCCCGAGGGCTCGATACTAGGACCCCTTCTTTTCTCCATCTTTATCAACGACCTTCATTCAGTCATCCCAGATGCTACCTGCATTCAATATGCGGATGACTCCACCTTGATTTGTTCTGACACCTCATCAGCTACTTTATTCACATTAACCCAAATTACCTTCAATACAGTGGAAAAATGGCTCTCCAATCAACATCTAATCCTAAACCCCAACAAAACTAAGTTACTCCTCTTCTCCCCCACATGAAGGACCCCCCTGCCAGCCTTCAACATAACTGCTAACAATGGCACTATCATCTCCCCAGAAGCCCAAACTAAACTACTGGGTGTCATAGTTGATAACAACCTGAAGTTTGATGCGCATATCAATCAAACTATCAAAACCATTAATAAAAACACTTGGTTGTCTTTACAGAATGAATAGGGTTGCCACCTTCCTTCACGGCTAAAACCGGAGCAAAGCCATGCCCCTCGCGTCACCAGTAACACCGCCCACCCCAACCCCCCCTCCCGCCAACATACCTCCTATTTTGTGATGTCATGACAGCATCACTCAACGGGAATGCCCTCTTTTTTCGTTCCCCCGCCTGCAATCAGCAGTAATTCACAGTTTGTTATGTAATTAAATGAAATATGCGGGTATAAACAAACAGTTCCTAATCAAGTAGCTTTGTTTCTGCACCTCAGCACTTGACATTTTGATTATAAAACCATTGAGTCAAAACATCCCATGCCAGAGAACCTGATATCACCGGCTGCAGTTACAAACGAATCACGGGGTTTCTTGATAACTAAACAGAGGTTCAAAAAATACCCCCAGTTGACATCACAGATTAAATGCGTACACTACAACGACCTTGTGTTGCTTTTATGATGAGGTAACTAAATGCTTAACGCCGTCTGATACTGCTCACGGACTGTATATACAACAGCATGTTTCCAGAATTTTCTGATTTGTCGCACCAAGTTTGTGTGTGCTGCTATGCACTAACAAAACTGCCTTCCTCTCGTGGTATACTTATAGATGCAGCGCAGACTTTCTAAGGTTATTATTAATAGATTACTAGAAACTTTAGTTTCACCAGACAGTAATATAACAAGCTAGCCACTCTGTTTGCTTTTATATTCTTTGCTAGTTTACTTGTACAGTTGTATTTCAATTACTGTGCATCAAAGCGAAGCATTTGGCATTCCTGAAATGGGAACAATTTCTGCCTCGTCCATGAATTAATTTGCACACAGCCTAACTGGCATATTGTATGATTGATGCATAACATGATGTCACCTCATTTTACTGAGTTATTTTCTTTTTTAAATTTCCAGTCTTTACTTAAGTGCACCGATCAGCCGATTTACAAACTCCGATAGTCTGTTTCCTTTTTGAAACAGAATACCGGAGTTTGTACAGTGTTTTCCGGACTAACGGAGAATCAGTTTGATTTCCTGATAGTCCGGAAAAAAACGGAGGGGTGGCAAGCCTAAGAATGAAACCTTTCCTTACCCCACTTGCTAGAACTGCAATTGCCTGTTCCCATCTGCTATCAACTCTTCTCTATGCCTCACCTCTATTCTCCAACTTAAACAAAACAGATCTTAATAAACTTTCATCCTGCTATAACCACATTGCCAGATTTGCTACTGGCACAGCCTACCGGACACACCACTGTCACAACCTAAATTGCCTAGGATGACTTGAACTACCAAGCCTACTGCAGTTCAACCAGCTAATAGTGGCACATAAAGTCCTTTACCAACCAGAAAATACACCTGCACTAAAAAATATTATCAGCCCCTACACCAGCACCCAGCCACTGCGATCATCCACTAGACTCCTAGTTCAAACATACAAATCCAACTACTCAGCTGAGGACTCTCTGTATGCAAACTCTGTTGGAAAAATATGGAACAGACTCCCAGCTGACTTAACCCAAGAACCCTCACTAACTCGATTCAAAAACAAACTCAAGAAATGCTTCAAAACTCATTGGTTATGTCCTTGCACTAACCCCGACTAGTGACCTTTCTATTTCTTAGGTGCCTTACCTTCAACTACTTCTAACTTTTTTTCTGCCACTCCATTTCAGGAAATGTCAATTGTATAACTGCTGCTCAGTGTGTCTTAAATCTGAATGTAATGTTATGTATGTTAAACTCTGAAAATAATGTTAAGTTTTGTAAAGTGTTTTATAATAAGTACTATATGTGCTAAATGCTGGTATTGCTTATGACTGTAATCTGCTTGAAACTAGCATTTACTAAATGTTCAATGTGTATTATTATCTTGGAGCTTTTCTCCCTGGTCATCTGCTGAAAATGGACATGTATCCAGTTGGACTATCCCAGTCAACAAATGTAAAATATTTCTATGGGGCTGGATAACATACTAGGCTGCCTACTGGCCAGTCTGAAACAGGACCTATCAAACCCCCTACAGAGGATATTCAATATCAACCTACAATAAGAGTTTGTAATGGAGGAGTGGAGAACTGCAACAATCATACCCCTGCACAAAGGTGGAGTGTCAATTGACCCAGGCAACTATAAAAACTATAGACCTACCTATACACACATGACCAGCATTATCTGTAAGGCTATGGAAAGAGTCATTATGGAACTGATGAATATGGACATAGGCAGCCTACAAACTCTCAACTCAAGCCATATCCTGCCTACTAAATCTGGATGACTGCTTCAAAAAGTTTGCCAAAGCAATGAACAAGAGCAGATCTGAATATTTAGACCTCACAAAGTGTTTAACACCATCCCAGACTAAGGTATTGCAGATAAACTCTCCCAGCTAAATGCAAATCCCTCTATAACTCATTGGATAGCAAATTGTCTCGCAAATAGAACCCAGGAAATCAGGGTGGGCAGATCTACTACCTACAAAAGACCTGTCACTAGCAGTGTACCCTAGTGTTCTCTTTGGCATTTATTTCTCAGAGTTCAAAGGAAAGACTAAGGGATTATGGCTGCTCAAGTTTGTAGATGACTATAAACTCTGTGCCATCATAATCTCCCGAGAGGACACCGAGATCCTCCAACAGGGCCTTTTCCAAACAAATATCTGGTGTCAAAACCGTGGAATACATCTAAATGCCAGCAAATGTGAAATAGTATCCTTCAGTAAGTATTTCTTCTTTTGTTACTAGCACATTGACAGCATGCCCCTTAAAGCTGAACCTGTAGTAAGGGATCTGGTTACCTATGTTGACAATGAACTGTCCTTCAATCACTACATATCCACGTTTGTAAGGAAGTTATTTTTCTTCGGATATTATCCATGTTCATATGAAGAAAGACCTGACAGAGCACTCGGAATATATGCCTGAGGTAGGTATGATCCTACCCTTGAGCAGCACCAAGAATGATGCCGCAATACAAACAAAAGATGATTGACTACACAATTGACTTAGCTTTTGATGTCATTCAAGATGGTAGCTTGCCATGGTTCGGGTCTGACTTAGATCTACTGTCCCTCTGCCCCATGGTAGCTGAAACAATCCAGAAATTGTTGCCACAGATAAGATTACTCGGTGGTTCATGCAACAGCTGCAAGTAAGTCAAACTGTGTGTTAGACTGAAGGTGAGTGTGTGTGTGTGTGTGTGTGTGTGTGTGTGTGTGTGTGTGTGTTTGTGTGTGTGTGTGCGCACACGCATGTGATATGTATTAACTTAGTACTGCAAAATTAGATATCATACGAAAATGTTAGTGCAACTAATATCTGTACCTTTACAGAAAGTACAGTGTAACAAACAGACTGGATATGAGCTGTAAATGCTGATGTCAGGGGAGGAGGTGAAGGACAAGAGGGGTATTCAGTCAGACAAAGAAACAAAAAAGGATAGCATTACAAAAGCTGATTTTGTACTGTATTCCACCGTATTTAAAAGATATCTGTCATTTACAAACTATCATTGTTAGTGTGACAGCCGCGGTGGTGCAGTGGTAGCGCTTTTGCCTCACAGCAAGAGGTTCTCCCGTTCGATTCTCGGCTGGAGTGCAGGGAGTGCCTTCTGTGTAGAGTCTGCATGTCCTTCCCGTGGTTGGGTGGGTGTTCGAATGACATGCGTAAATAGGCGTGCCTTCGCTGAAGGTTGAACGTTGAGCTGGCACCTCGGCGTTCGTGAAAATCTACTGCCAATCATTAGCAGACCAGAGTTCCACTGTGGCGACCCCTAACCGGGAAAAGCCGAAAGATAACAACAACAACAACAAACTATCACTGTTAGCATAAATAATGAAGTTCTACTATATGCTATAAAGGGTGTACTTTCCTACAACAAAAAATCACTTTTTCGATATGGGAAAGTACATGCCCACTTAAGCGAAAGTGCACTTTAACGAAAGTGCACTTTCGCTTAAGCTCGCTAGACTGAACCTACCACACCACAATGGAGGACATTGAAAAACAGGCTATGTTCTCCACTGTGGTGCGATAGTCATGGACCTTAGGATTAGGCCACGGGTCAAGGTAAGGGGATAGCCCTACTAACTATCCCCTTACCCTAACCCATGCCCTAATCCTAAGGTCCGTGACTATCGCACCACAGTGGAGGACATAGCCCGATTTGGCATATCTTCCACTGTGGTGTGAGAGTCACAGACCTTAGGGTTAGGGCACTGGTCAAGGTAAGGGGATAGCCCTACTAACTATCCTTTTACCCTAACCTGTGCCCTAACCATTAGGTCCGTGACTGTTAGCCCATTCGGTCTAGCGGGTTCGCGAAAGTGCACTTTCGTGAAAGTGCACTTTTGCGTTAGTATGGGTGCACTTTTGAAGTTCGAAGTAGTGAACTTTCATTCTTCAAAAGTACACCCGCTATAAAATATATGATGTTTTGTAAACAACAGTGCAGACACTGACGAAAACAAAAATATAAACAGTAATCTGATGTTGTTAATCTTCTTTCCATTCATCACTGATGGGTTTGATTCCGAGCCTTTGGAACTGAGTCAGCCTAATACCAAGCTTGTGTCAGCCAAAAACTCTCAAGCTAAGCTTCTACCCATAGTGCCCTTCTCCCTATTACCTCAGATCTCATTTGCTGTGTAGCCGTAAAGCCGTGTTTCAGCCGAGCTCTCAGCTAAGTGAACACTTTTTGATATCTCTCAGCTCAGGATATTTGGTATATTTTCCTCTCACTTGTGGTTTATATTGATATTTCTATAATCTTACAACTATATTTAGGCCTTTTACTCCTGTTTTTACCTGTTTGGTAAACCTTTTAAGTACCACTGATGGTACGGCCTTTTCTCCCTACCCTTGTGGTATTTTTCTGTGGTATTTCTTTTCTTTTTCCCTTCTTAACTAAGTAGTTGTATGATTTTTGATATTTTCATAGTTTTAGTGTATATTTAGATAGTTTTAGACTTAGAGATAGTAGAGTTTAAAATTTTTCTCTAGTATTCTACCTGGATTGTTGTGTGTAAATTTCATGATGTCTGATAAAAAGGGCATATCGGGTCTTAAACATTGTGCTTCATGTAAGGGCAAACTTCCTAATAGTGACTCCCATGATGATTGTATTTGTTGTTTGGGGGGGTGCCCCATCTTTCAGTGCAACCCCCTGTGTGATTTGTCAAAGTTTCAGTCAGCGCACCTTGAATGAACGCAAGAATAAGTTGATTCTGAAGGGCCTACTTAAGTCATCGTTTTCAGAGGCCCTTTCTATGATGGAGGTCTCGTCCCCTCCATTCAAGGATAAGAAAAAGTCCCACTCAGTTCTCTCTTCATCATCTGGTGACCAGGGCAAATATGTAAAACATAAAGTGCCAAAGCTATCTTTGGACCATAAGTCTGCCTCATCGGCACTGACCTCTTCTGCTCCAGCTATGGCTGTTCCTATGTCAGCACCAGTTTCAGCCCCAGTACTGTCTCCGGCACCAACTACTGACCTCACAATGACTACTATGACTTTGGCACTGAGTGCTGCTTTGGCACAGTGCATGCCTTCGATGACTATCTCTGCAATTATGACTGAAACCTCTGCGTCGGCTCCGAGTGTCCCTTCGGCACCGAGCCCTTGTTCCAGTAACTATGATTTTGACCACACTGTTTTCAGTCTCCAAACTTGAGACATCTGTGCCAGCAGATTCCACACCATGGACCCGATACTCTCCATCTACAGACCCATTTTTAGGGCAGGAGTGCAGTCCATTCTTAGAACATCCTGACTCCCATCAGGAGTATCTACTAGATTCACCTACCAGTAGCCTTTCAGAACTTGATGTGGTGCATCTTGTGGACCAGCTCTTGACAGCCAGAGGGGTTACCCACCCCTTCTAGAACCCATCCTTCTGCAGGACTTGGGTTGACTTCTCCACAGACTCCATCCTACTTTCCTCCTTTGACCATACCAGTTTCAAAGCCTTCTGCTCCAACGTCCTTTTTGGAACCCCCCCATCTTTTTGCCTATAGTGGACCTCACTGGGGGTCCAGGACATGTCCCTTTGGCCTTCAGTCCCCACTGAACCGTGCCTTCCTCAACCCCATGATTGGGCTGCAGGTTCCTTGGTTTGTGGCACAGTTCCAAGTGATTCTACGGTTCCATCCTTGGTGCCAGGAATCTTGTCTGCACTGATCCTGCTTGAGGCTCTATCCTTGGGAGCAGGTTCAATGGAGCGGGGTGTGACCCTGGTTCAGAGGTTGTCCTTCTTGGTGCTGGGCTCCCATCCCTCTTTGGGCAGACCTACTTTCTGAGCTATGGAGAGGACACTTGGTTCTGGAAGAATTCTGCTGATGTCGGAACCCCAGACTTCTCCCCCTGAGCTACACCTGTCACAGGCCACCTCCATGGGACACTGGGCAGGAAAGCTGCAGGACCCTCCATTGCAGGGTGCCCCCTCTTATGAGTTTGCCTCAGAAGTCCCCACTGAGGAGCCCCCACAGAAGAGATCATGCAAGAGGAAGCATGTAGACTCTCCTGAAGAGTCTCTAACAGAGGACACAGATTTCAATGATGGTGAGGGGACCCCACGGTCACCCTCTGAGGATGTCTCCTTTGGAGATATCCTTAAAATGTTGAAACAGGGGGTGACTAGAAGCCCAATAATTCTTCTTTTGAGGAATCTGTGTTTCTGCAGGCTTTCCATGCCCTGCCATCTACCTCTTGGGTGACCCCACCTGCAGATGAGCTAGTAAAACTCGTGGTGGAACGTGCTTGGAAGGACCCTGATTCTGTTGAGTTGATCCATTGGAGACATGACAAGATACTTTCTCACCCCGAGGAAAACCCACATTGGTCCAGAGGTTTACCAGTCAATGTTATGGTGGTGGCAGAGGCCACAAAAAAGGATCTCGCCAAAGAGAGTCATATCGTTCACCTGCCCAATAGAGAGTCCCGGGCCATGGACAGATTAGGGAAGTGAGTCTTTGCTTCAGTGACCTTTGCCATATGGTCCCTGAATTACTTGGCACATTTTATGAGGCTCCAAAGAGACTTGGTTTCCAAACTCTCTGGAACACTCGCAGGACAAGTATCTAACGAGGTAAGGGATAAAGTTGCCTCGCAGCTCGCAACATTGGAATCGATCTGCAATTCATCCATGAGATTGCTCTTACATGCAACCGAAAGGGTGGCTAGAGCTGTGGGTTTAGGCACAGTTATGAGATGCCATGCCTGGATTTGCCTCTGTGACTTTGCGGACCCTTTCAAGTCTTCCTTCCTGAATGCTCCCATTGAAGCATCTTCCCCTTTTGGCCCCAATGTGAAGGACACTCTGGCCAAGTGTGAGCAGGATGGTAAGACCCTGTCTGCTGTAGGTCTATGTTTTTCCAATCCTCAATGTTCCTTTTCCAGGAACCAGAGGAGTGGAAAGATGTGGCACAAAAAATCTCAAGCTCCTTTCCATGCCACATATGGTGATGATACCCCCAGGGGCAGAAGGGGTAACAATTCTGGAAGACACTCCTACCAAAGCAGAGGGGGTCCACGTAATCAGGGGCCCAGGGATTCTTTCTCTGGGCAGCCTTATCAGTGCTCCTGATGAGTGGCCCAATTGCTTTCCTCTGGAAGCAGTCGGGGGTCATTTCTCTCTGCACCAAGCTGCCTGGCATTCAATAACCACCAATCGCTGGGTGCAGAAGGTCATAACCAGAGGTTACACCATTACCCTCATCACTTATCCAAAACTTCCAACAAAACATCTCGATGTTCCACCCAGTCAAAGGGAAGAAGCAGCTGCAGAAATAAACAAGCTGTATCAAAAAAGAGTCATCCAATTAGTCCCACCAGATCAATGGGATCCAGATTTAACTCAAGATTCTTTTTGGTGCCAAAAAAGACAGTGGACTGGAGACCCATTCTGGATCTCAGCAATTTGAGCAAGTCTATTAGACGTTAGAAAAAGATGTTTATGATTTTTGCCATATTGACAATTCTAAACTTGGTACTTTCTTTGGAATCCCTAAAGTGCACAAAAATGTGACTTCCCCTCTATTTAGGCCTAAAGTTTCTGCCCCTAATTATATTACAGAGGGAATCTCACTTTTAGTAGATTCAATGTTAAATCCATTAACTCAAAAAATGATTTCTTATTTAAAGGACTCATGAGATTTCTTAAACAGCATAAGAAATTATACTCAAGTATCAACCTTTGACCCTTCTACACGTCATGTTTTGTATTGGTGTGGTTTCTCTTTTTACTTGTATTCCTCACCATGAAGGTATAGAACATTTTAGAGAATTTTTATGCAATTCCACTATGTACACTAGTTATGAAAGTAACTTTTGTTGTGAATTAATTGATGTGTTGTTGAATAATAACTATATTACATTTAATAAAAATGGGTACAAACATATTTGAGGAGTTGCTATGGGGTTCACCAGCAGCCCCATCCTTTGCGAATATAATGATGGGTCAGTGAGAGAACACTGTGTTAAAACCATTAATAACTGAATATCAAGTTCTATTTTTCAAAAGATTTGATGATTTGTTTTTTATCATGGTTGGGGACGCTAAAAAAGTTCAAAATTTCCTTGACACCCTCAATTTCAGGTCAGATTATTTAAAATTTATCCTAGGGGATATAGGTTTAACAATTAATTTTCTAGATGTAACCTTGCAGTAGGATTTAAATTTAGAGAAATTTGTTAGTAAAATATATCGTAAAGATACTTTTATGAACAGTTATTTACATTATATCAGTCTTCACCCACGTCACATGAAGGACAATATCCCAAAGGGACAGTTTATTTGAGCTAGTCGAATGACCAGTGAGATGGGTGATTTTTTAAGTGACGTTGAAATCATCACTTCCTTATTCATAAACAGAGGGTATAGTGAAGTTTTGTTAAAGGGACATGCACAATATGTTATTAGAAGAGACATTTTATCAGGCTATTCTTCACCATGGATTGATAATATCTAATAAGAATGCCAATAAAAGTAGAGATGACATAGAAACTTATTGTTGTTTAGAAATGACCACAGACAGTGGTGTTATTAGAAACATAATTTTAGATAATTGGAAGATTTTAGAAGGGGTTAACGATTTACATCAAGTTGTGGGGTCCTACCCTAGGTTTGTCTATAAAAAATCAGAGTAATTAAAAAACTATTTTTGAAAGAGAGAGAAATAAATTAGTTTCTAATATAAATTTTAGTCAGAAAAGATAGGGTATGCACAAGTGTGGTAGTTGCAATACTTGTAGATATATTTCTGAAGGTCCTTTTGTAAACTTAGAACATTTACCTTACACCCTTAAAGTCTCTGGATATTTTAACTGTAAGAGCAAAGGAATAGTTTATATAGGTATTTGTTGTGCACGTTGTGGAGCATATTATATTGGTATGACCACTAGGTCCCTATGTATTAGGATAAAAGAACATTATTACAGTATTAAGAAACAAGATAAAACTAACACTTTTTACAAACACATGATTAAATGCCCTGAATATAAAACAATTTTATTTTCTATTCTTGAACAGGGAGCAAATGATTTGAGGGGTGGTGATTTTAAAACTTATCTTGAACAAAGGGAAACTTTATGGCAAATCAGATTGAACTCGGATAAAGGACCAGGCATGAATGATGCTGTCAATATTAAGTGCTTTTTTAAAGACTGTAGAGTCTATATTAGGAAATATCTTTTAGTTTTTTTGAATTGTAATTGATTAATTGTTTAACTGAAGCAGTGTTCTTATTGGTGGGATTCAAATAACTTAGTAGTTTTAAACTGTGAGGTTTTGTATGTTCATTGTATTCTGATGACTTTTTTAATGAAAGCACAGATTAAAGGTTAAGAAAGCTATTAAGATGAAATGCAAAGTGATCTTCATAGCCCCCTTTTGGCCCCGACAAGTTTGGTTCCCATTCCTGCTACCTCATCTGTTATGTCAAACATGGATTCTGGACCCTCTTCCAGACCTAATTTCTCACCCCCAAGGGTTGAGTCACCTGAACCTATCCAGTCTCAAGCTGACAGCTTGGTTTCTCCACTTCCGTTAATCGCCAGGCAGGATGACCTCACCTCACTTGTTCGTGACATTATTCTGGCCTTTCATAAACCATCCACCAGAAGACTACATCTAAACAAATGGAAAAGGTTCTCTATTTGGTCAAAGAAAAAGATGCTAGATCCGTACTCGACTCCAATCACAGCAGTTTTACAATACCTATCTAAATTCTTTGAGGATGGAGCCATAGTTTCTACCATATGAGTACATCTAGTAGCTATCTCAAACTATCATAATGGGTTGGATGTTTCTCCCCTCACCTTGCTTAGGTTAGGCAAAACATTTGTCAAAGGGGTCTCCCACATAAGGCCTCCAATCAGACAACCTATAGAGCCATGGAACCTCACGTTAGTTCTCCAGTCTTTAACTCAACCTCCATTTGAGCCTGCAGTGAAGTGTGACCTCAAATTCTTGTCATGGAAATCCATTTTTCTGGTAGCTATCACATCAGCCAGATGAATTTCTGAGCTTCAGGCATTATGCACCAAAAGGCCCTATCTAATCTTCCACAAGGACAGAGTAGCACTCCAGACAAATCCATTTTTCCTCGTCCAAAGTTGTTTCAGACCTTTCCATCAATCAGACTATTGATTTGTCAATATTTTTCCCGGATTTTTCTAATAAAGGGGAATATCATCTACATTCTTTGGATGTGCACAGACAATTGAGATTTTATTTAGACAGGACCAAAGCAATACGTAAAACTAACTAATGTTTTATTTCCTTCTCTGGGCCTAGGATGGAAAATTCTGTCTCTAAGGTCACTTTATCTAAATGGTTAAGGGACTGCATACACTACATTTATTCACTTGCAAAAGAACCTATGCCACAGAATGTTAAAGCCCATTCTACTAGATCTATGGCAATGCAAATAGCCTTCCATTCCAGAGCTTCTATGGATGATATCTGTGCAGCAGCCTCTTGGGCTAAACCCCACAGTTTTATCAATCATTACAAATTAGATGTGGTCTCCAGAGGGAGAACTGCCTTCGGCTCACTGGTGTTCAGGAATGTTCTTCCATAAGGGCTGCCCAAGGATCACAAGATAGCTGGGGATTCTGTCTCATCAGTGATGAATGGAAAGAAGATTAACAACATCAGATAAAGAAGTTATGTCTTACCATAACATTCCATCTGTGTTGTTGATCTTCTTTCATTCATCACTTTCCACCCTCCTTCCCCTGCCAAAGGCTCCTGGGGGATACTTTGGGTCCAACTGGTGATTCAGGGCATTTGCACAGAAATGGCCTCTGCTTTACTAGTACAACATGGCAAACTCAATCTGAGGTAACAGGGAGAAGGGCACTATGGGTAGAAGCATATCTCAAGAGTTTTTGGCTGGCACAAGCTTAGTATTAGGTCGACTCGGTTCCGAGGGCTCAGAACCGAACCCATCAGTGATGAATGAAAGAAGATAAACAACACAGATGGAACATTATGGTAAAACATAACTTCTCTTTTTAGCTAACAAAGCATTTGTTCTTTACAGACCCCCCTCCTCTGAATGACTGCAGATGGTATGTTTTGTTCATTTCCATATGGCAGTAAGTGAAGAGATTTCTAACATCTTCTGTGCTGTGTAAAGGAAAGTAAATTAGTGAAGAGGAACACCTATGTAAAAGGGTTACAGTGTAACACTAATATTTTAAAGTTTTAACTTTGCTCTTCTGCTTTAGGAACAAAGGCCCATGAAAAGTAAGAACATCTAGCAAAGAATCTGGATATCCACAACCAACCATCAATACAGATTACATCACTGCTTCTTCCTAAAACAACTACACGGGCTCAAACTAAACAATTCTCTAACTTACTCACAGGTAATTACAGCCTTCATACTACTGCACCATCCTGAAAAATTCCCAACTCTTCAGTCTTACACTACTAGGAGACATCTGTAGTCCACTGACAAATCATTATTCCCCGTAACTAAACCTAACACCAATGCAGGATACACCCTGTGTTCACACGGCATTGTCAGTAACTGGATTACCTATTCCACTTCAAAACAACTGAAAGGCTTTAAATGCCAATTAAAGTGACACCTGACAGAAAATTGGCTCTGCACCTGTACTACCTCTAGTTAAATTGTGGTACTAATATAGTTATATGAATTTGTGCCATAACTCTCTGCTGCATAAAATGTAAGGTTGTATTATCACAACTCTACCCTCCTCTGTCATCTCATCTCTTTTATCTTCCTAGTGTCTCCTCTACTCATTCCTTTCTTTGGGCTGCTGTAACTCTCTATCTTATTTTCCTGTGGCCTAGATTTTGAACAAGTCCTTATAGTAATGATATTCTTATATAAAACCTAGCTATCTAGGCATATGATGATATTGCGCTGCATATACCTCCCTGTATTTAAACAAAAAATATTTGTTATACAACAAATATAACTGTTATTGTTAAAAGAAACTATTTGTCAGTGAATGCAACTGATATCAAGGATGTCTGAATAATAAAAACTGTTTCTAATGAATAAAACTGACTGTATTGATGACTCAATGCAAATGATGTTCATGCTGTCTGTATAATGGAGCTTTTCTCTCCAGGCCTGATAAAGGGCACTACTCAGTCGGCCTTTCCCAGTAAAGAAATGCCAGTGATGTAATTAGCAGAATATTTGAATACCAAATAGCAAATACTGCTTCCAGTAGGAATGTTGGATATTACATAGAAACAAATGTTCAAAAAATAAGAGTGACAAAAATAATAGAAAATTATAAGCACATTATCAAAGAGACTGTAAAATCTGCGGACTTTAATGACCTGCACTGTAAAATTCTACCATACAAGGTTATTTAGTATTGCTACTGAAAAAGGGGACATTTAAAGTATGTCTTTTTTTCTTTAAATTATTGGTACCACTAGAATGTTGATCATTTACTGTGTTTTTCTGTGTACTAGACAGCTTCAAAAATCATGTGTGATGACGGGGATTCAGAAAATTGTGTGAAGGTGTAAATCAAACCTAAAAATAGGAGCATACCTCCAAAAATAGGTACATCATGCGCAGAGGTAAATCATCATCAGTAGCCCCCTTTTTCCCACTTTTCTACATGGGGTCGGGGTATTGCGTTAACTGTCGCCAACTCTCTTGATTCAGTGCCACCTTCCTGCCTTCTTCAGCACTCATGCCTGACTGTCACAGATCTTCTTTCACACAATCCATCCACCTCTTTCCTGGACATCCTTGCTTCCTCTTGCCTTCTTCCTGTCTGTCCCAAATCTTCCTCACCAGATTGCCTTCTGCTTTTCTACATGTGCACAAACCACCGTAATCTGTTCTCTTTAATCTTTTCTGCAATTGGAGCTACTTTGGCTTCTGCACTTATGTCCTCATTTCTTTGTCTGTCCCACAGTGTGCATCCTACCACCTTTCTCAGGCACTTCATTTCCATCACCTCTGGCTTCTTCAGCTGTTCTGCCTTTACTGCCCTGGGTTCTGTACCATACAGTAGTACTGGTTGCACCACTGTCTTGTACACCTTGCTTTTCAGCTTCTTTGGCATTCTTCTGTCATAGACTACACCTGATACTCTATGCCAGTTGGCTGCAGCCCCTCTGATTCTAGCTTTGACCTCTTCATTCAGACTACCTTGAAAGCCTGAAAATAGGAATGACCTAACAAGTCAGGGACAGTCAAGGGGTCTTCTACTTCTTAACCTTCATTATTTATTTATGTCACAGAGATTTCTGTACTGCGCTGGCTGGATAGAAATAGTAGGTTGTTGTACTGTGCTGGCTGGATAGAAACTGTAGGTTGGTACAGAGACAGGGATGACAATTAAAATGCAGAACCTCCATGAATGGAAAAAGACATAACCAAAACCGAAAATATTCATGTAGTTCATGGGTTTATAGGTATATACCGGGCTATCAGTGAAGTAGATCTTTAGAAGCCTAGCCACTGCAGCTACCATTACCTGTTCTCTACGTCAGTATGTATCTAAACAGCTTGACCATGGGTGAATATATAAATAAATAAATAAAAAAAACAAACAAATAAATAAATAAATATATATATATATATATATATATATATATATAAATATATATAAGAGAGTATGTATTAGGGAGTCCTTTGATATGGAAAGGGAACCTGTTTCATAGGTAGGTGATTCTTTGTATGAGATCTCTATCTCTTCAAAGAAAGGAAGCAGTATTTTTTTCTACCTGGGCAATATGTATGGATAGATATATGCCAAAGGAGGCATTCTAGTCAATTATGTATCTGATAAGGGAAACATAAAGCAGGACAATACCTTCCATGGACCTAGATGATATGCCTTAAGTTAGTAACTTCTGCAGGTAGAAGTATTTCCTAACAACAGTTAGCATACGGTGGAAAGGAGAAAGCTTGTTGTCGATGAATGTACTTAAATTTTTTATAACAGTATGTATTCTGAGAGAGGCATTGCTTTTCTTTCTTCCCAAAGAGAATAGCACTGCATTACTTTGCACTGAGCTTAAGACCATGGTCCTAACACCAATAGTTTGCGTGAGTTAGGCCCTTCTAGAGGATATGGATGTCATCTGGTAAGCTGATGACAGATCTGGGTTTGACATTATCAGCAAACTTGGCTAGCCAGAGATGTACAACATTGTCCAGGACATCAGCAAAGTATACACCAAGGAGAAGTGGGCCCAAAACAGAACCCTGTAGGATGCCACTGATGACCTGCCATTTTTTGAGGACAGTGTGCCACCAACCCTGTCTCTATACATGCATATGACATTACTAAATAACTTTTGTTGAAAAAGGTGTGTTATTTTAACATTTTGTTGCAATTATATTTCCATTTAAAAGTACGTAAAAGTGATTAACCAGTCAATAAAAACACCTTTTCCTAAAAGTACGTAAAAGTGATTAACCAGTCAATAAAAACACCTTTTCCTAGCTTAAAAGTATTCCATTCTAAGAAAAAGTAAGTTCTTGAATTAAAAATTTGATGTGTTAGATTTTTCCCTGAAATTACCTTATCTGCTCAGCAATGGAACAGCATTAGCTGGCCATCAATAATTGGTAGCTCACAGAGGTGCACTCTTTTCAATGTTAGGAAAGCTCTAAAGGGCTTGGCACACAAACCTAAATTTTAAGGTCTGGGCTTATGGATAGTGACCTGAAGCTTTGGAAGCTGGCCAGCTGTATACCCTATGCAGGATATAAACCATATGGCTTAGGATACTGTAGCAGTGATGGTAATGATGAACACAAACTTTGAACTTACTCAGCATCACCAACAAGCATCAACTTTGAAAATGTGGACACATTTATGAACCAAAGATTGGTTTACTTTTAAACTGTAATATATTTTCATGCTGGCAAATGCAATTATATACTATGTATTTATTTATTTGACATTTGTTAACTGGGTTAGTCTGGCTGGGCAGAAGACCTTTTTCACCAGAGACCCAAGGAGAAAAGCTCCAGTATTACATTACTAGATATTAATTTACAAAGACAGTAATTTACAAAAGAAGAAATAATACAATAAAAACTGACATCTTTAGTACATGGCGGGTTCAGTTTTTACAAAAGAAAACATTATTCTGAAATGAATACAAAAAGTACAAGTATCTGAGATATTTAAATACAAGGATTAAAGGCGTGTAAAAATATTGTAGAAGACAAAAAGAGACCTGATTTTTAGCATAATTGAGGAAAATTATAGTGAGAGATGAGAAGAATATAGAAATAACACAAGGAAGAGTATATTGTGAGGAGAAGGCTACTCAGGTATATGATTGGAGGTAGTATATAGTGGAAAAAAGTAGGAGGAGAAGAAACTAGAAAGGAGGAGTAAGAACAAGAAAGGAGGACAGGTAAGAAGCCAATGTGAGGACAAGTATGGTATTATCTGAGAGGGCAACAGTCAATGTAAAAGAAGTACTGGTTATGTTGGGTCATGGCAGAGACATGCCCGTGATCTGTGGTAATGGTCTTTAATTGCTATTTTAAAGGTGTTAGGGTCTGTGATACTTCTGACTTCTTGAGGTAGTTTGTTCCATGCATTTGTTATGGAATAGCTATAGAGTAGTTTACCAATTTTTCTGTTAGGCATGTAGACTTGCAAGAAGTTCTGTTGAGAGCTGCGGAGAGAGCGGTTATGGGTATAGGGCTGGATGAGAGTGCAGAGAGAGGGGCAGGAAGATGGCTGATGTAGAATTGCATGGGCCAAGAGAAGCTGTGGTATTAGGATTTGTTGGTGAAATTCAAGCCATTGCAGGTTTTTTAGAACGATACAATGGTGGGTGTGGTAAGGTAGGTTGGCGGCAAATCGAGCTATTTTGTTATAGGTGAGTTCAAGTTTAATTAGAATGTTAGATTGGAGGTGTGTAAGAATAAGGGTTGCATATAGCAGTGTGGGGAAGAGAAAGGCTTGAGCAAGGGAGAGTCTGGAAGCATTTGTAAGGTATTTATTATGTCTATAGAGCAGACCTAGTTTTTGATGAGTCTTTTTATGCACTGCTGAGTGTGTAGATCAAATCTGAGATGGTCATCGATAATAACACCAAGTAGTTTGATATGAGGTTCAGATGAGATAATAGTATTATTCAGGGAAGAGACAGTGAAGGAGGTTTTGTGATAGTATAGGGAGGTGGGGGAGGAACAGGAGGAGTTTGGTTTTCTTAGGGTTCAGCAGAAGTTGGGGGGACATAAGCCATCTTTCTACAGAAGGGAGGGATTCTTGGGTTAAGGTATGAAGGTGTGTGATGTCAAAGCTGGAGATGATTGTGGAGTCAGCATATTGAATGATAGTTGAGAGTGAACAGGCAGAGTGGAGGTCATTAATAAAGATGTTGAAAAGTAGGGGACCAAGGATGGAGCTTTGGGGCACCCCGGTTTTTGCTGGAAGAAAGGGACAGTAGTTGCATTGCCATTTCACAGCCTGGTATCTATTAGAGAGGTAGCTGGAGAACCATGATATAGTAGAGTTAGAGAGGTTGAGTGAAGCAAGTATGGAAACTAGTATCCTATGTGAGACAGTATGAAATGCCTTTGATAGATCTAGGAACAGGCAGGAAACTAATTTATTGTTATCTTGTGCTTTTGAGATAGTATTAATAAAGGAAGTTAGAGCAGTAGCAGTACTGTGCTTTGGCCGAAAGCCATGTTGTGTGGGGGTAAGGAGATTTTCTTGGAGAATATGGTCAAGAAGCTGTTTGTGGATACATTTTTATAGTATTTTTGAAAGGGGAGATAAAATGGAAATAGGTCTGAAATTTGAAGGGTCTGTTGCCGTACCACCTTTATGCAGAGGAATAACAGAAAATTTTTCCAGATATCTGGCACAGAGCTTTCCTTGATGGATTCTTTGATTAATATAGAGATAGGAAAAGCAATAGAATTAGCAGTTAGTTTTAGGAATTGAGGGGGTAGGTTGTCAAATGATGGAGAGCATGTTTTAAGTTTGGACAGAAGAGTTTTGATGTAGGATGAGGGGACTGGTTTAAGAGAGAAGGTGGGAGAACTGGTAGTGATAGGTGGTGGGGCTGGGGACTAGTATCAGTTTTGGTGAGGTTGTGAATGGAGTCAATGAAGAAGGAATTTAGAAGTGTAGCTGTCTCAGAGTGTGAGCTGTTTGGGCAAGGATTAGGGGGAGATGGACACCCGGGACTCAGCAACTTATTGACAGATTTCCAGAATTTTGGGGGGGTTAGAGTGAGGGTTGTTAAGTGGTTTATGGAAAAAACTTTGTCAAGGATGACCTTTTTTGGTTAAATTGCAGAGCTCTCTGTAGGTATGCAAATCAGAGATGGATTTGGATTTGTTCCATATTTTCCATGCAATGTCTCTTTTACTCATTAGTGTTTTGGTGTCTTGTATGAGCCAGGGAGCATATTGAGTTTTAACCCTTAGTTTTCTGATGGGCACTAGGGAATTGACTGTGTCTCCCGGAAAATGTTGTTAAAGGCAAGAGCGTCATTTTCAAGGGGAAGGTTATGGAGGAAAGACCAGTTAATTGATGAGAGCAGGCTGTTAAAAGTGTTGGGATTAAAGTTTGAGAGTTTACGGCAATCTTTGAATTGGTGGGATTTGTGTATTTGAGGTGAGTTTCTAAGTATGTAGGTGGGATGGTGATCACTAGGTGTATCAGGTAGTGTGGAAAGGTTATGGTACAGACTGGGAGTAGAGATGAGGACCCAATCGAGTGTGGAGCTATAGTTAGTGTGTATGTTTAATCGGGTTGGGTTTGAGATAAGCTGGGAGAAGCCAAAGAGGTTAATGGAGGAGTTTGGTGATTCAGAGGTTAAGGTATTCCAATCAATGTTTACAAAGGTGTTCCAATCAATGTTTACATCTCCCAAGATAATGGTCTCATATGAGATTTTTTGGGAAATCCAGGAGAGAAAGTGTTCTAAGGTAGGGATGTTTTTTCCAGGGGTGATATATATAGAGGCAATAGCAAATCTTTTGTGTGTGTTTAAAAGACAGTTAGCTATAAGGACTTCAGCAGAATGAAAGTCTGGGGGGTAATAGAGAGAGGTTGTAGGGTGAGTTGGTTAGAACAGAGGATAGCTATACCTCCACCTTTCCTTCTGATACAATCGTGCCTTAGGATATTATATCCAGGAGGAAGTATTTCAATATCAGCAATGTGAGGCTTGAGCCAGGTTTCAGAGAGGCAGAGAATATCAGGGGAGTGTGTAGACACCTAAGCATGGAAAGGGGAGATTTCGTTCATGATACTTTGAATGTTCATAGATAGTATAGTTAGGTTCTTTGTTGAAGTGGATGTAGGAATATGAGAAGGGTTAGTTTTAGGGTTGGGGAGGTGTGAGGGGTAGACTGGGAGGGAAGAGCAAGGGCTGGGTCCAGGGTTTGGGTGTATGTCACCAGATAGAAGTAGGTTGAGCATTAGTTTTCTGAGGAAGTCAAAGTGGCTATTATGGGGATTACATCTAGATTTGGTTATGATAGGTGAGTTAGGGAGAGAAAAGAATTTAAATTTATGTAATGATGAATTAGGATGCATAAACAGTGATGGTGCTATAGAGAAAGAATGACAGTGAGAGTAGTTGGTTGGGGAAAATGTAGAAGTAGGTGATGAGATTTTGAGGGGGACTACCTAAAACAGAGGTTGCTGTGATAGCTAGAAAGAAGATAGGAGTGGTAAAGAGAAAGGGGAGAAAGATATTTGTCTTAAATGGGTTGAGAGGTGACATAATGTTTGTATTTGTGGTTGGTTGAGGTGTTAAGAGGTGGACAAATTAGACAGTAGAAGGTTGTGGAAATAATGATAGGCAGAAGACAAATGTGAATGGGTAACAGTATTGAGGAGGAAGTGGTGGATGATTGGAGAGTATCAGGGGAAGTTGAGGGGCAGGAGGGGGTGTGTCTAATGGGTAAAGAGTATAAAGGTAATGGAAATAGGGGTGTGTGGGAAAGGGGGTATGGTAGTGGAGTGAGCCTGAGTGTAGCGAGTGTGAATGGAGCAGGTTGAACCGGGTAATAGAGACTAGGAGAAGCACTGCAGAAACAATCAGTGAAAGTAAGGAGTTTGACCAGGAATGGAAACACAGTATGAGCAAAGCAGATGTTACAAATGGGGGGAGGGAAAAAGCAGGACAGATACAGAGTATTAGATAGTGCTAGTGGAGTGAATAATTAGGTCAAGCAAGATAGGTAAGTACAGCCAATGATTTTGTATCAGATAACCGGGTGGAAAACAGGAGCAGTAAGGGAATAAGTTACAAAGGACAGAGGTAAGGGAGGGGGAAGCAATTAATGTAGAGAGTTGCAGCTTAAACAAAAGTAGGGTGGAGGTGATATTAATTGCAATGAAGAAGAGAGAGACAGAAGCACAGGGGAGGCTATGGGAGTGAAGAATAATACAATAAAACCAACCTATTGGGGAAAGCTGTTAAATATAATGATGGGGGGGGGTTCTGGGTCTGCCGATGTGCCTAACAGTTAAACAATCAATAACAGGGTGTGCAGATACCAGGCAACTTTATATGTAGCATTAGATAACATACATAAAGCTTCCATCAGTAAGCTGGTGTGAGTATCAGACCGGATAGTTTCAGACTCTCTGTGTCAGGCTGGGACAGGGAAGTTCAGCACTTGATGTTTAAGGCAGCAGAAATCTAGAAAAGGAATAGGAACAGTATCACTTAACTTAAATTAAAGTACTCATTAAGGGTACTTAGTTTCAGGGTATTCTAGGTATTAAGTACAGAAGAGAAAGGAGGTATAGTAATGATATAAATGATACAACTACAATGAGAAAGCAACCAGAGGGGAGATGGAGGAGAATACGTGAGGGTGAGGTAAGAGGTTAAAGAATAGGGAGAGTAAGAAGCAGGAGAGGGGTCAAGAAGGCCAGATTACCTAGAGTGTTTGAAGAACAGGAAAAGGCAACTGAGAATGTGAAGATGTAGTAGAAGCAGTCAGAAGGTTACTATGTATCTATAGCCCAGTAAGGTACATTTACCATGAGCGGACAGGTGATGCACTGTGGCGACCCCTAACTGGGAAAAGCTGAAAAAAAAGAAGAAGAAGAAGATAACTTAGAAACAGTAGCAGAACAATAAAGGCAGACTGAAATGCATTGTAACTATATCAAAGGGGAAGCATTTATCATGTAAAGCAGCATTGAAAAACCTCTTAAAACGCAGTTGCATTACACTAAGGTGTATAATAACAAGTAAACGGCTACTACTTCTACAGAATTTTACACATTTTTACCCATTTTCTTTCAGACATTACCAAGCAGCTATGGATTTTCTCCAAACATGTCTGCTGCCAAAGAGTGTGGACACATGATAATAACTTCAACTATTACTTAACGTAATTCCACTGAATTAGCTAAGATGATAACTCAGCCTGGAAAATAAGCTGCCATTCCTAAATTTAATTGTTGCTCTCTCATGTCTATTCCATTGCAAGCAAAAACTTGGAAGAAATAAGTAAATGGTTCGGGGTTCCACACCATGGAAGATATCAACCAGACAGCTGTTTTCTCCAAAATGTTCTAACAGCAATCACTATGGGTAATGGTTTCAGAAGTTGTGAAGATGGACTCTGCATTCTGCACTGAGGTCAGGCCAGAAAGTGTTAACATAGAATGAGACAAAGAAATTCACTTGCCTCAGTGCCAGGTTTGTTCCAAAATCTACTAAAAGAAAAGTTCAGTTACCTGTAATGGCACATCTATATAGAGTTGGTCATGCCTTTGTAAAAGGCACTTCTAATTGCCACTATATCTACTCACATAAAGCCTGGGCAAATGACAAGTATAACACTGATGCCTCTGTTACATCTATATAACCATTCACTGATTCTCTTTCTGGATATAAGTGATGAATGAGCTTAGACTCCGTTGGTTGCTTTTTTTTTCTGAAATCATTAGCCCTATTGGAGATAAGTGAAAATAGCTCTTAGGTTGTTTCCTAAATGGACCTGCATTCTTCCTCCTTTGATTTCTTTCTCCATTATTCCCTCATAATTTCAGGCATTTGCTTGCCTGATTTTAGATTGATTACTTCCTACTCTTTTTTTGGTCATTTTCCTGGTATCCTGAATCTCTGTGCGATCTCCCTCCTGTAAGAATATTGCTACCTTCCTACCTGGGTACTCATGTAGCCATTCAGACAAAACATCCCTTTTAGGGTAATTGGCTAATTGGAAGTACCTATTTGGCCCTGAAAAGGTGGTGTACCTGTAAGTGGTTTCCCTCCTCAATCATGTAGCAGGCTTTGGCTAGGTGGTTGTCTCTGCCAATGCACTGGTAACAAAACCTGCAACTGGCCGCATTATGACACTGACTGTAGTTGCATGCAAAATGTCTTCCTGTCCATCCTTCTACTATTGCAGGTTATTTCTTTTGCTTCTTATTAGCTCATTTTCTTTGGCACCTCTTCCACAATGGAAATGTCTGTGTCACTAGAAAGCTACAATCTGTTTTGGCCTTCCACCTTCTGCTTCAGTCCAAGTCAGGCTCAGATTAACCCATGACCATGGTCTCTGTGGGTACATGTATCTCATACACCTGTAGTCCTCATCATACTTAATGACATTTGACTCCATGTGTAAACTTTCTTACGATTACCTTGTGAAATGCAATCACATGCTTCCTGTGAAAATGTGATCAGATAGCCACTGCTTTGCTGTGGCTTCTTTTACCCAATATTTCAACAAAGATGGAAAATCCAGCTAACCAATTCTCTAATGTTCTTTTAACAAAGGCTGTCCTTGCCTACTCCACTAACAGCTCTGCAGTCCAGTCATTATCCCTTTCTTTTCCCTTCTCTTCTCTGTTTAACAGAGAAAAAACATCGATGAACTCACCACTAGCTATCTGTTGTTTAACCTTTTTAGTTAAATGGAAGTTTAATGGCTAGTTCTGAGTGGCTACTCCATAAAATTACTTTTGTTGTTGTACTTACTGAGGGTGGCCAACAGTCCTCTGTATGAGTTGGCTTGTTCCCTCCTACCATGGGTTTCTGACCTGACCCACTACATTCCTTTTTACCTGACCTAACAGCTTTATGATGTGCTCCAGGTTAACATGCTGTTACTTTGAGATAGTCCTCTCTTTTTCATGCCTGCTGCTAGCTTGTCTAAGTGCATGTCTTGTGTTCATCTACAATCTGCCCCACTGCTTTCAGCCCATTGGGACTTGCTGGATGCCCAGCTACCTATTGAAAGGTCATTTGTACCTCTACTGTGCTTTTATTCCAATATTTTATATTATCTTCCTCCGCCATTAAAGCCATTCCTTTGATTTGCACCCTTTGACCTTTCTTCCTGTCTGCCATTTATCTCACTTAGTTGCCTCTTCCTTTCTTTTCTCTTGCCTTCTGCTCTAAGTACTACTGATAGAGCACCATCTTGATCAAAATACCCTTTTAAAATCGACCATTTTAAAAAGTATTGCACTTCGTTTTCTCCATAAAGCGTCCCTTGTTCTGTGTTCACTAACTGCCGATTACCACTTGCCATGCTATCCTTTTTGTTCCTTTGCCTTACTTTTTTTATGTTTCCTGCTGTCTCTCCTGCTGCCATGTTATGCCTCCTCTATTCATCTTCTGATTTACTGTCTGCTTGCTGACTGGGGGGGTAATGCCCCTCTGTTGTTGTGCTTGACCCATTGTTTGCTGAACTAGCCCCTTGGCATTAAATAGCGCCTAGAGTTGGCTCTGCAGCTCAGTCTCTATTGTTGATATTTCTACCATCTCTTAAATGATACAAAATACTGGTGCTCATTTAGTCTTTGCTTCTACCAAGCATAGAACGGTCACCATCTTAGTATCACCTTCTCATGTTTACCCTAATACTTCAACTTCTCCTGTTCCTTGTTCCTACCACCTCTTAATATTAGTCTGTTCCCTGCCTCTCTATGTCTGTCTTACCCGTCTTGGTATCATTTATTACTGGAAACCCCTTCTGTTTATTCAGCCTGTCCCCCTCCCCTTTTTTTTAACAGACAAGACCTCATTGTCCCACCTGCTTCTCATCATATGCACTTCCTACATTTCCTATGAAAATTTAATGTATCATAACCAGTTCTATACTCAAAGGACACTCCCCATACCTGAAAGCAACAATGCTGCCCCGCACAATAACTTTTGTTGGAACTACAGCCATTATCTGTGAATATGTATGTGTATATATATATATATATATATATATATATATATATATATATATATATATATATATAGTATTTTTTTTACAGTAGTGGCAATACATATATCTACACAAACACACACACACACACACACACACACACACACACACACACACACACACACACACACACACACACACACACACACATCTAGAGAGAAAGGGGGGCAGAAATACTATAAGAATGTATTTCTCCTTACTAAATTGCATGTTGACAATATTTTGCAACATGGTTTGTGCTTTGAATTTGTTTGATATAGTAGACAAAGTATAGTTAAAATCAAAGACTGTTTATAGATGTTACATACTTTTGAATACGTTGATACTATATTCACACAAATTTGAGGGTTTACATACTGTGGCACTATATAACTAAACATAGGTGGTAATCCATTAAGTACAGAAGAAGTAATTAGGGACCTGGGGACCCAAGTTGATAGCAATCTCTCATTTGATAACCACGTGGCCAAAGTGGTTAGAAAAACATTTTATATAGCCCACCTAATCATGAAGGGATTCACTTCTAGATCAGGGGAGGTCATCGTGCCTCTTTACTCATCCCTCATCAGCCCCATAATTGAGTACAATGCCCCTTTTGGGATGTACCTTACCAGACACCTGCAGTAACTGGAAAGACCCCAAAAGTACCTCACCAAGAGGATCAAAAGGCTCAAACAGATGCCATATGCTGCCCGGTTAAAGAAACTCCAGCTCTGCTCAGTGGCATACTGCCTGCTCAGTGGCGATCTGTGCCTGACGTATAAAGCCATGTCCAACCCAGAATTAATGGATATGCTGCACCTCAGAAAACCCAAATCCCATCGAGCTATGCACTCGAGAGACTTGAACCTCAGCACTGAAATAAATAGGACATGCTGGAGGGACAGATTCATAACCCAGAGGCTCCCTTCACTCTGGAATAAAATCCCAGTCCAGGTTAGGCAGAGTCCCTCATTGACTCTCTTCAAGAGGAATCTTGATGAGTGGATGGGAGATCGTAGGTTTACCCCGGGTGTCACTTCTGTGTCACTGTTAGACAGAGGCACAGTATACTAACCTCGAAAAAGGGCATAGCAAAATTAATTTAAAATGGGTGGCGAAAGCCAAACACACTCTGGCTAGCTTATAAATGCCCTAGGGCAGATAGCCTAGTATGAACCTATGAACCTATATATATATATGTATATATGTATCCAATAAGTTGAATTTTTAGTGATATTATTTCATAGTGTCATTTAAGAAGCAGGAGGTATACATTTTAGTGAATCTGGAATCTGCTGGGCAGCACTAAGCATCAGCTATATAAATACAGCATGCATTTTTCTGTTTAACACCAGCGTGGGATCAGGAGTTCTGTTGTAGCCCAGAAATGTTATATAAAGGCATTTCTCTCCTGAAAATTTCAACTGAAGCTATAATGATTATATTTAATGAATTGGCTGGGATGCATGTATATTCTGGAAGAGTCATACAATGTTCACAACATTCTGCAAATATGGTTTGTGTTTTGAATTTGTTTGGTACTATAGATGGTTTAAAATATGTAAAGTTTATAAATTTGTTTGTTTCAGATCCGCTGAAGAAGGGTTTTGTGGCTGAAACTGGTTCAGATCTTGCCTAACTTGTTGCTGTCTTCAATGAAAATAAAATAATATTGAAAGGTAAATATTTATTCAAGGGTGCTATAAGTGTTTCTGTGTTTGCTTGATCCATACACGCTATCATTTCTTGCATCATTTTTGAGTTGTATATGTTGGATGGCTATATATACAGTGGATATAAAAAGTTAACATATCACTGTTAAAATGCCAGGTTTTTGTGATATATAAAATGAGACCACAATAAATCATTTCAAAACTTTTCCCACCTTTAATGTGATCTATAATCTGTACAATTCATTTGAAAAACAAACAAATCTGTTAGGGGAAAAATATAAAAAAATAAAAAACAAACAATAAGCTGGTTTCATGAGTGTGCACACCCTTAAACTAATATTTTGTTGAAGCACCTTTGGATTTAATTACAGCATTCAGTCTTCTTAGGTACACACCTGCCATCAATTAAAGAGACTCTGATTAACCCCAAATAAAGTTCAACTATCCTACAGTCCTAGTAAGATTTTTCTGACATTTACTCAGTTGCCTGCTACAGCAAAAGCCATGGTTTGCAGAGAGCTTACAAAGCATCAAAGGGATCTCATTGTTGAACGGTATCAGTCAGGAAAAGGGTACAAAAAAATTTCCACAGCATTGGATATACCATGGAACACAGTGAAGACAGTCATCAAAAAGTGGAGAAAATATGGGACAACAGTGAAGTAGCAAAGAACTGGACGTTCCTCCAAAACTGATGAAAAGACGAGATGAAAACTAGTCAGGGAGGTTGCCAAGAGACCTACAGCAACACTGAAGGAGCTGCAGGAATTTCTGGCAAGTACTGTTTGTGTACTACATGTGACAACAATCTCCAGTATTCTCCATATGTTTTGGGTATGGGGTATGGTTGCAAGACTGAATCCTTTTCTTACACAGAAAAACATACAGGCCTGGCTAAAATTTGCAAAACAACACATCAAGTCTCCCAAAAGCATGTGGGAAAAAGTGTTACGGTCTGATGAGACCAAGGTTGAACTTTTTCGCCACAATTCCAAAAGGTACGTTTGGTGCAAAAACAACACTTCGCATCACCAAAAGAACAACATCCCCACTGTGAAGCATGGTGGTGGCAGTATCATGCTTTGGGGTTGCTTTTATTCAGCTGGAACTGGGGCTTTAGTCAAAGTGGAGGGAATTATGAATACTTCCAAATACCAGTCACTTTTGGTCCAAAACTTTCAGGCATCTGCTAAAAAGCTGAATATGAAGAACAATTTCACCTTTCAGCACGACAATGACCCCAAGCACACATCCAAATCAACAAAAGAATTGCTTCATCAGAAGAAATTTAAAGTTTTGGAATGGCCCAGCGAGAGCCTAGATCTAAATACAATAGAAAATCTGTGGGGTGACCTGAAGAGGGCTGTGCACAACAGAAGCCCTCGCAATCTGACAGATTTGGACCACTTTTGCAAGGAAGAGTGGGCAAATATTGTCAAGTTAAAATGTGCTATGCTGATAGAGTCCTACCCAAGTAGACTGAATGCTATAATTAAATCAAAAGGTGCTTCAACAAAGTATTAGTTTAAGGATGTGCACAGTTATGCAACCAGCTTATTGTATGTTTTTTATTTTTTTATATTTTTTCTCCTAGCAGATTTGTTTGTTTTTCAATTGAATTGTACAGGTTATAGGTCACATTAAAGGTGGGAGAAGTTTTGAAATGATGTATTGTGGTCTCATGTTTTATATCACAAAAACCTGGCATTTTAACGGGTGTATAAACTTTTTATATCTACTGTAGATTCATAGGAGTGTACTAGGCTAATGACCCTGAAGCCTTTACAAGCCTAGCCCATAGGATTACCCTGGTATCATGCCACTTGACCTTAGTTCCCAGTGCCTTTGTCGAGTAGAGCCACTGGAGTGATCCCCAGGGTGAATTTTGTTTTTCCCATCCACTCATCAAGATTTATCTTGAAGAGGGCCAGTGAGGTATTCTGTTTAACATGTATGGGAAGTCTATTCCATAGCATGGGCAGTCTCTGGGTTATGAACCTGTCCCATCAGCATGTTGATTGTGGTAATGAGCGTGTAAGTGCGGCGGGATTGGGATTTCTTTAGATGTAGCATTTCTAACAGAGCTGGGTCAGACATGGCTTTGTAAGTCAAGCAGAGATTGTCTCTAAGTAGCTGATATGAGACAGAGAATAGTTGGAGTTTTTTTGAGTCTGTCCATATAGGACAAGTGTTTAAGGCCTAGGATCCTCTTTGTGAAGTACTTTTGCTGCCTCTCCAGTTGTTGCAGGTGTCTAGTGAGGTACATGCCAAATGGAGCATTGTACTCGATGATTGGCCTAATGAGGGGAGAGTAGAGGGAGACAATGACCTCTTTCTTCTTGGATGCAAAACCCTTAGTAATGAGATGTGCCACATAGAAGGACGTTCTGACCACAGTGGTAATGTGGTACTTAAAAGATAAGTTTCTGTCAACCTGTGTTCAAAGATCTCTTATAATACCTTCTGTGTTCAGTGGACTACCATCGATATGGTAGTTCATGGGAATTGGGTTTTTCCCAAAATGAATGACCACACATTTTTTGGCATTGAGCTTAAGGCCATGGTTCTGATACCAGTAGTTGCTCTCAGTGAGGCCTTTCTGTAGGATGTCAACATCACTTGGGGAGTTAATAATAGCTCCCGACTTACAATTGTCTGTGAACTTTGTCAGCCAGAGTCTCTTTGCGTTGGCCTTGACTTCAGAGAAGTAGATACCAAACAGGGGAGGACCCAGGACCGAACCCTGTGGGACTCCACTCGCAACTGGTCAGCAGTCTGACTTGGAGTCAGCTACTTTTGCACTGTGGGTTCTATCTGTGAGCCAGTTTGTAACCCACCTAGTGATATAGGGGCTGATGCCTAGCTTAGTGAGTTTTTCTATGATTTCTGAATGGGAAATGATATCAAAGGCCTTGGCCAGATCAAGGTAGGCTGTATGAACCACCTTGCCTTCATCCACTGCTCTGGTGACTGACTCAAAGAAACTGAGCAGGTTGAGAAGGCATGATCTACCCTTCACAAAACCAAACTGCATGGGATCCCCTATATCCTTGTTTATTAGGTCCATGATGATGCGTTCCATGGCTTTGCATATCAGACTCGTCAGGCTAAGGGGGTGACAGTTCCCAGGGCTTGTAGCCACTCCTCCTTTGTGGAGAGGGATGACTGCAGCAGTGCGCCATTTGGTACGGACAAAGCCTGAAGTGAGGCTGTGATAGAACAGGGCACACAGGTGAGGTGCCAGTTTACTCTGTAGTTCATGTAGAACACAGCCAGGGATATTGTCAGGTCCCATAGAAGCTGTATTATTGGCCTTGGACAGTGCTGTTTTAACCTGTGCAGCAGTAATACTGGGTGTCTGGCAATCTACTGGTATTGTGATTGGTCCTTGGGGGGGGGGGGTAAAGTTGGCATTGAATCTGTCAGCCAGTATATTGGCAATATCTGTTGGCTTGGTATAGGAGGTACCATTGTGCAGTAGCTCAACGCAAATCTGGTTATTACCGGGGAGATTCTTTACATAACTATAGAAAGTCTTGTGGTTGTCTTTACTATCTGCTGCAATTCTGTTTTCATATATAGCTTTAGAGGATTTGATGAGGGATCTCAACTTTTTGTTGAGGCTGATAATGGAGTTTTTCCAGTCTTGGGGCTTCACCTTATTCCGCGTCAGTTTCCTCCTTGTGTTGTAGAGTTTATTTATGGCAGGGGACCACCAGATTGGCTTCCTTTTTTGGAAGAGTGCATCTTGTTTCTATTGGGTATGGCAAGATCCATGCATTTGTGTACATGTTCGTACAGTGAACTGGTGTATGATTCGGCAGTCATGCAACATTTGCATGGGTGGCATGAAGTTAGCCACCTCTGTTTTTAGGAGCCCAAAGTTAGTTTTGGAGAAGTTTTTCATGGTGGTTACCTTTTGGGACAGTGGGAGGGATGTGGATTTCCAAGGTGATTAGTTTGTAATCGGATCTAACCAGGGAGGAGTTGACTATTGGTGTAGAGCAATGGTCGCCCATCTTAGTAATGACCAGGTCAAGGATGTTGCTACCTCTAGTGGGGGTAAGAACGAGCTGGTCCAGGGCATTGGAATTAATGAATTCTAGGAAACGTTGGGCAAGTGTATTGGTACATGAGTAGTTTTCCCAGTTAATGGAGGGGTAGTTGAAGTCACCCAGTATGAGTGTGTTAGGTTGGACCCTACTATTCTCCAAGGTGCTTAGGAACATGGAGTGTGAGTCTTGGGACATGGTTGGGGACTTATAGCAGGCTATGACCTGATTCGCTGTCTTACCCAATGTTAGCTGCACCTGAAGTATGTCTGATGCATTATGTTGTGCTACCAGTCTGGAGATGTGTGCATCCTTTATGAATATGTAAACACCACTGCCTTTGCAGCTTCAGTCCAAGGTCTTATGGCCGAAAGGTGTGGAATGAGTTATAGCCTGGTAGTGCAGGAGTTCTTTCTGCTGCTTTGAACCAGGTCTCTGTTACAGGACAAATGTCAATGTTCTCCATTTTAAGGAGTGCTTTGAGCAAGTACATTTTGAGATTTAGACTTCTAACATTGAGCAGCATGACCCTCAGATTGCATTTGTTTGTAGCTGTTATGGTGGTAATTTGGTCTTTAGAACACTGCCTAAAAAAGGCACTATAGGGGTGGCAAGATCCTTGGCCGGTATCCGGAAGCCCAGGGGTGACATATGGCGGCCATCTCTGGCAAAGGATTGAGGTCTGTCAATCATGTCATCCCAAGCAGACAGATACTGGATCCCATTAGAATGACACCAGTAACTTAGCCAATTGTTGAAATCAATCATTTTCTGTTTGTACTATGGTATCATTTTGAGTGATGGTAGAATGCTGCTCAGGGCTAGGGTCATACCCACCAGGGCTACATAATCCGAGATCTCCTCCATGTCTCTTTTCATGTAGTCCAGTGTGCGAACCGAACCTTGGCTCTAGAGTTAGATAATTGTCACTGTTGAAGTGATAACCCAACTCCATCTGCAAAAATTGGAAAAGAGGTTGTTTATATATATATATATATATATATATATATATATATATATATATATATATATATATATATATATGCAGTATATATTTACAGCATAATATATATACATACACACATAATATTTAATATCAGTTTTTACTGCCAATCATTAGCGGACCGGGAAAAGCCGAAAGACAAACAACAACTTACTTTATATATTCTCATTTCTATATCTCTATCTATCTATCTATCTATCTATCTAAATATCTATATATCTATCTATATATATATATATATATATATATATATATATATATATATATATATATATATATATGGGTCTGCTTAGTTTCACTGAAAGCTCATTTCACTGAATTTCAATTCACCCTGATCAAATCGCTGAAAGCTCAAATTACTGAAAACTCATTTCATCGAATCTCATTTCACCGAAGTTCTGGTACTGTGTAGAGTACTGAAAGGCAAGTAAAAGGTATATGCCCTTTTCTCCACTGTAGTGTGATTCTGGAGTTTGTATCTATAGTTGGTGGGGGGGGGGGGGCTATGGTAACCACATACAACATGGAAAGTAATAAGGTTAACTGGATTTTCAACAAGAATTGGAATATTGGAAAATCATGGACTTTGGTAAATCATGGGGATCCACCCTATTGTTATTTATAGAAGGGGTCACAACTTTAAAGACATGTTGGAAAAGAAAAAAACACAGGTGCCACTTAGGGGCAAGATGGCTAAATGCGGAATGTGCAGTACATGTAAATACATCCTGGAGGGGGACAGGATTAACCTGAGGAATCAAGATTATTCTGTAACAGGGAGATACAACTGTCAGTGAGCAGGAATTATTTACGGAGCTAGATGTCAACATTGTGTGGCTTATTATATGGGAAAAACTGAGCGAAGGCTGCACAACCGCATTCATGAGCATGTTTATGAAATCAGAAAGAAAAAAAATTAACAATGCCCTTTACAGGCACCTTATGATGAATGAAACACATGAGTTTAAGTTTAGTGTATTGGAGAAGATGGAGAAGTGTCTGACGGGTGGTCCATGGTCAGCATTTTTGGAGGAGCGGGAGTGTATTTGGCAGATCAGACTGGAAGCCTACAGGCACCCTGGTTTGAATGACATGATTAGTATAGCTTTGGTTTTAAAACTTAAATCTTTGGAACATTTTAACAGAATTACTGCAATATTTTTTACTCATCCATTTAACTATTTATAATATTTTTATATTTTTTGATTATTTTTTAGGACAAGTGCAACAAATTCTGTTTGTATTTGCATATATTCCCTTTGTCATGGTGTGCATATGCCTTTAAATTTCTGACTTCAGCTTTTCGGCTGATGTAATGGATTGTGGGTGTGTTTCTAACTTCATGGAGGGTGATTTTAAACAGTTCTGTTTGGATTTTTAAATGTATCTGAAGAAGTTTTTGGTGCACAAAAACGAAAGTGCTTATACTTTTAAAGATTAATGCTGGTTTTACAAAAAAAACTTTTGGCTGGACGTCTCATTCTCAATGGTGCTGTGGATTGTGTTTTTTGCCAGTTCGTTTGCTGGGTCTGCCTTTTTCAATATATGGGAGAGTGCCAAAGCTGAAAGGGAACCCAGGGAGGGGAAGGAACATAGAGAGATCAAGCAAAGTAGAAACATTTTCCAGGAGTCCATGCAGGATTGCTCTGGCAAACCCTGCTGTGGCCCTAGCGACATTATCCCACTTATAATGTTTTATAAAGGTATGCACAGAAGACCAAGTGGCTCCTTCCGAAATGGATTGAATAGCCAGTCCCTTGAAGAAAGCCCCTGAGAATGCAACAGATCTAGTGGAGTGGGCTGTAACAGAAAAGGATAAGACTTTCCCATGAGAATGATAACAAAACACAATGGCCTTATAAATCCATGAAGAGATAGTCTGTTTAGAAACAGGTAAACCCAGAGCACTGAGATGGAAGGACACAAATAGTTGATCAGATTTCCTGATAGTCTTAGTTTTGTCAAGATAGAATCTAAGCTGTCTATGCACATCTAGGGAATGCAAGATTCTTTTGCTAGGAGATTGTGGAGCTGTGAAAAAAAAAGTTGGGAATTGAATAGCTTGATTTAAGGAGAGATCATTGACCACTTTAGGCATAAAGGATAGATCAGTTCTCAAAGAACTATGTCCTTATGAAAAATTAGGAGTAGTGGTGAAGCCATTAATGTCTGAATCTCAGAAACCCTCCTGGCAGTGGTAATAGCTACCAGAAGTACTGTTTTCAAAGTACAAAACTTTAAAGAAGCAGAGGCAGCTGGTTCAAAAGGGGCTTGAGTCACCCTTTCCAGAACAAAATTAAGATCCCAAGGAGGAGGAACTGGTTTCCTGGGAAGATTCATGTGTTGGATGCCTTTCAAGAAAAGCTTAACCTCCAGCCTGGAGGCCAATGGTGGAGAAAAGGGCAGGCAGCAGACAAGGCAGAACAGTGGACCTTAATAGAAGAGTAAGAAAAACCACTGTTAAGCAACTCACACAGGTAAGATAACACCAAAGAAATATCCATTAAAAGGGGGTCCTTTTTTATTTTTTGGCACCAGATAGAAAATCTTGCCCACTTTGAAGTGTAAGGCTTCCTAGTATTGGGTTTCCTGGCCGCCTGCAAAACCCGAAACACATCCTTAGAAAAAAGGTGCCTAAAAGGAATCAAAAGCTGATCTCTTATAAGTTCAGGTGAAGAGTTGACACTTGAAGGTGAATTAGAGACCATTTGTCCTGAGTGAGTAGGTCCATCCAGTGAGGTAACTTGTAGTGATGGCCCTTGGTGAAATGCAGAAGAAGAAGAAACCAATGCTCTCTTGGACAAAAAGGGGTCACTAACAAGATTTTTGGATTCTCCTGAATCATTTTCAAAAGGACTTTCTGAATCAAAGGGAAGAGGAGATGCATAAAGAAACATCCCCATCCATGAGAATGATAGGGTGTCCACCTTCCACACCTGATGGTGAGGGACCCTGGCACAGAAAAGAAGAAGTTGTCTGTTCTGAGGGGAGGCAAATAGATCCATCTCTGGAGTACCCCACCAGTGATCTAGATCCAGGAACACATCACTATGAAGCATCCACTCATGAGACTGTGTCATGGATCTGCTTAATGCATCTGCCATCAAGTTCTGAGCCGAAGGAAGGTACACTGCATGCAGTAGGCTTTGTACTGAATAGCCAACTCCAATGCCTTGATAGCTAAGTGACAGAGAAGATAAGATTTTGTGCCCCCTTGCTTGTTTATGTACCAAAACACCATAGTGTTGTCTGTAAGAATCTTGAGGGGTCCTGAAAGAAACATGGGGTGAAAGGCCTGTAAGGATAGAATCAGTGCCCTGATTTCCCTAATATTAATGTGCTGTTTCCACTGAGAGGGGTACCAAAGGCCCTGGACCTTTCTGGAAGTGAAGGCTGCTCCCCATCCCAAGTCTGAGGCATCTGTAAACACTTCCTATACTGGCTGAGGCATTTGAAGGAGTAACTCAGGATTCAGACTGACTTGCTGCATCCACCAACCTAGCTCTGTTTTCAAACAGGGAAGAAGTGGAATGGCAGTCTCCAAGGGATGAGCATTCTGTGACCAGACTGTTTTCAGAAACCACTGGAACTTTCTCATGTCAAGTTTTTCAAAAGGCAACATGGGAATTGTAGGGGCCATGAACCCAAGAAGTCTCAGGAATTCCCTGGCAGTGATAGAGGATAGAGTTAGAAGTGATTCCATGAAAGCTATGAGAGAAAGAGCATTCTCTGAAGGCTGGAAATACTATCAAGTCTGTCTTGAATGGGCAACCCGGAAAAATGAGATCCTGACTGGGTGATAGGGTAAATTTGTTATGACTGATTGTGAACCCCAAGCCTTGCAGAAAAGTAATAGCTAGATTCAGGTGTTGAAGCAGAAAACCTGGGGAGCTGGCCATAAAAAGCAGGTCATCCAGGTAAGGATACACTTGAAGACCTTTTAATCTTAGGAAAGCAATGACTTGAACTAGACACTTCGTGAAGATCCTTAAAGCAGTGGAAAGCCCAAAAGGCAAGGCAAAGAACTGAAAGTACAGAGAACCCACCCAGAAATGTAAGAACTTCCTGAAGTGAGGGTGAATAGGAATATGCAGATAAGCATCCTTGAGATCCAGTGAAGCTAAGAATGCTTGGGAAGGAACAAGAGGGAGAAGAGACTGTAGGGATAGCATCCTGAATGAAGGCACTCAACTTGGAAAGGTCCAAAATGGGTCTCCAATGACTGTCTTTTCTTGGAACAAGGAACATCCTAGAATAAAATCCCCTTCCCTGGTGACTTAAAGGGACAGGTTGAATGGTGCCCTGGAGAGAAAGCTGAGTGAGCAGTTGAGGGAAGAGATACAGTTCATCTGAGGGAGAATGAGGAATCCCCTGAAAGGGGGGAAGAGACTTCCAAGTCATGAAGTATCATTTTGAATAATGGATATCACCCAGGAATCCTGAGTGATCTCCTTACATGCTGAAAGGGAAAAAGAAAAATGGAGAGGGGGGATTATGACTTGGAAGTGGGAGCTGGAAGTCACAGAGAACCTTGTCTGGACTGAAAAGGCTGCTGGGGTGATGGAGCAAAAGACACAGCTTTAGGCTGAGGAGGTCTCCTAGCAGATTTACGTGCCCTAGGACCAAAGAGAACAGAAGCAGGAGACCCAGAGGGTTTCCTAATAAAGGGAGTTTTAGTAGGAAAGTTCCTATAAAATTTAGGAACCAGAGAAACAAACAGTTGCTTTAAATCCTGGAGTTCCTTACCTTTTTTCCTTCAGAGTTTTAAAAAGTTCTGCAGCAGCCTTACCAAAAAAGAGCAGAACTGTCCAAGATGCATCAAGCAATTTTGCCTTGATGTTATCTTTGAGAACCAGAAGACACAACCAAGAATATCTCCCAAGAACAGAAGCAGAAGTAGAGGAAGCTTCTACAGCATTATAGCTGCATTTAATGGAATGCCTAATTAACTGTGAAGATGCCACCAAGAGAGAAAGAGGAAAGGACTTAGCTTCTGAATCAGGAAGGTGAGACTGTCTATACCTAGACATGTGAGTCTGGTAATTAATTGCTCTGATTGCCAGGGTGGAGGAGGTGTAAAACTTCTTTCCTAACCTTTCTAAAATTTTGCTTTCTTTGTCTGAAGGAAACAATTTTGTGGAAGGAACATCCCAAGAGGATTTATCTGAGGTGATAGAAACCACACCAGGATTTGCTGAAGAACACTTAAATAAGCATTTGCAATCCTCAGAGACCTTATAAAAATAGTCAGGTCCTTTAGTAGCTGATGCCTGTGTATCTGAGGTCTTGGAAGTTGATGCAAAGGCATCTAGGAAAGCAGGTAGCACTTGAACGATGGCTGCAGTTGTAGGAGTTTCCACTTGAAGTAAGTCATAGTACCTCTTTTGTTCCTCTGAAATTTAGGAAGAATCCCACTTAAAGAATTCCCTCATCTTATAAACTGTTTCCCCGAAGTAGCGTTCCTCCATTGGAGAATCTCCCCAACTGGACTCTTCCTCTAAAGATGCATATTCCAAGGGGAAGGAATTTGAGGGGAGTAAGCTATAGAGTCTTCATCTGAGGAAGACCCCTCAGAATCAGAGTCCTGAGCTGGAAGGGTGGAGAAAGACTCCTCGGAACCCTACAGCAGCACAGGGGAAGAGGACAAGACAGGTCCAAAAATTGGAGAAGCCAAAGTCATAGGCTTGAGGGCAATCAAGGCCTTAGTAAGACCTTGCGAGAAAACCTCCCAGTCTGACATAGGAGTACTAGGCAATGTGGAATGCTTAGTTTTTTGTTTCTTTTTGGCAGGATTTTCTAGGGCAGGAGGAAGGGCAGATGTAGGCCTAACAGCTGGAGCTTCCTTTTGCAAAGGGAGTGGAATGGTTCCTGAGTTCTCCAAAACAAGTAGCTGTGGTTCCCCTAAGTCATCTAAACTGGACATCTGCATAGCCTCGGATGTGCTCGGATCTCCACTCCTAGCAGCTTCAATTATGGTTCCCGCCAGAGAGACAGATCCAGCCTCCTACCATATGACCAGGTTTTCATCAACCACAAGGGGTACATCGCAGAGAGAAGGCACAACTGAAGAGAACTTGGCCCTAGCTTTGCCTACCTTCCTCTTCAAGGATGGCTCAGAGGAACTCATGGAACCCTCTATTGATTTGGTAGCCAAATGCTTAAGCCTTTGATTTTCTAGATATAAGTTTAAGGCAAACCAGATGACTACATAAAGTTTTATGGACAAAGGCCTGACATATAGAACAAGAGCAATGGTCATGGGTAGGCCCTTAGCAAAACAAACAGATCTTGTGACAATCCTTATGTGGAA
>NC_056744.1:1533390183-1533407683 GCF_019279795.1 Protopterus annectens
AGATATGGCTTGTGACACATTCATTTTCATTTACTTAATCCTTCCATCCTCTAAAACTTACTTGTCACTTGCAAATGAGTTTATTCTTCCTGCTTTGCACCTAATTTTTTGCCTGTATATACTATATGCCATTTACAGCAACTTAGATACACCAACTGGCTACCTTATACAGCTAATTTCTGAAAAATAGATTACATTGGAATCAGTTTTAGATTATATTGATGTAGCGGCCATCCAGTTTACAAGATAAAAGCACCAATGCACAAATGTGGTCAAAACAAACAGACTGGGCTGTACTTATGACACTGGCAGTGATCAAGCAAAGCCATGGATACTTTTTTTGTTAGATCTGGATCAGACAGTTCCTAAGCTGCACTTTTGAATAATTTGCAAAGTTCTGTCTTTACTGTTTTGTCAATGTCTGTTAACTCATTTTCTTGCTAGTGACCTCACTCCTGCATGATACATGTGTTGTTTCATGTACTGTCTGAACTGCACCTCTGTATTAACAAACTTCAAAATGTACATTTTTGGGGGGCTAAAAACGTTATATGATATTTTGAGCATATGCAAACATATTATTTAGGTCTGATATGGCCCCATATATCTGACAAAAAGGGTCTGCAACCATATGTAATAACCAGATTTCTAGTCTTTAATCTTAGCTATTTTTTGATGCAGTGGTATCACTTCTTAACTTTACCATTCAGCTCTTCTGTTCTGGCCGTAAGTTATGTGTATCAAAGTCACATTGATTCATGGGTAGGCACAGTACTTCTAGTCACATTTCTTAATTTAACAGTCACTTTCTGGAGAATGTCTGTTCATCTTTATCATTTGTGACTCATAATTACTTCTTCTATTGCCTTGGTTTAGTTTGTTTTTTTCAACTTATCCTTTAAATGTAACTTGCCTTCTATATTGCCTGCTTGAAGTTCACCTACACTGATACAGGCTTTAGGAACAAGCTTCTTTAGACTGATGCAATGAAACATAAAGGCTAACATAAATTAAGCAGAAAATAAGAACAAAATAAACTACACTGTTATATGGAATGTCACTCCAGTTTTTATCTCCAATATTTTCTTTTTCACCGAAATGAAAATATTTACACTTTTGATTTGTACGTAAAAGGACTGTGGCTTGCATGGCCAAGAGTTCATATGCAAATGAAGGTTAGAGGACTTCCACTGACAGGATCTCTTCAAATGGTAACCTATTTCAACCAACCATATGGAGTTCTGGCCTCCCTCAGCTAACCACTCTCATTATCCAAACATACCTGAAGGTGAATTCATTTTAACTTGCATTACAAGTCTGTAACACTTGAAGATCTGTATAAGCACTCAAATATTGACTAATAAAGATTTTTTGAGAAAACAGCCATTGTTTGCCTTTTTGCTCTGGAAAAGAAAATTCATTACTAAGGAGCAATAAAGGCCCACTGAATTCAGCTAAGAGTTTCTAGCTATTCATCTGGGAGATTTTCATTTTCTGCGTGTTAATATCGGAAGATGCAGCTGCAGCAATGGTAGCTATAAGTGAGAGACATTAGAAAAGTTTTAAAAAGTTGCGGGATGAGGGTGTAACAAAAATAAGTCAGTGATAGTAAGATTAGGAAAAAGGAAGGGGAAAAGTGGATGGGAAATAGCAGAGATAACAGATGTGGAGTTTCACAAGGACCTATGGCTTTATGTTGGAAAAATAATGAGAGAGACAATCAGGAAAAATTTAGAGAAAGTTGGAAAAAAGGGGAGGGATACTCTGCATAGAGGAGGAGAGAAAATGTCTGCATTATTTGGGACAATTAATAGAACAAAGATGATGATACCACCGATAATCGTCCACCTACTCTGTAATATATAAATAGCCCCCTCCGGGACAAAAGGCTAGAACAAATGCAAAACGACAAAGAGTACTTGATCAGTAATGGTAATGGGAAAATGTTAGCACAGCAAAAATGAAACTTAGTAAGAAAAGGGAGGGTGGTTGTACCTTTCACATATCTCAACACCTGCACTGACATGTAACATCATTCGCACAACAGAAACAAAAGAGAATACAGGAGAGGAAGACACAGAGCAGCTTACTAAAGGGCATGAATGAGGCAACACTAAGATGATTAGGATGCATGAAATGAGGTAAAGGGGACCTCAAAAAATATAGGGAAAATAAGGGTGAGGCAAATATTGGGAAAACATGAAGAAATCTGGAGGAGAGATAGAATAGCTGAAAACAAAGATTTAGAATGCAGAGAAAATGATGACAGGGAAAGATTTAAAACAATGGAGGAGTTAAAACAGAAACAGAGAATACCAGAGACTCAGTGGTGGAACTATTTGGTACTCAGAGAGACCTCAGAAAAGAGGGAACAACAGAAAGGACCAGGCAGAAAGGGAGAGAGTGGTACCAGGAAGAGGTTAGAGAGGCAAAGGACTAAATGGTTCTATGAAGTGTTAAGGGAAAGAAGGGGCAAAGGTGAAGAAGAGAGAGAGTTAATAAAATTGGGGAATGGAGGAAGGATAGAAGGGAATTGCACGATACTGGCAGAATACAATTCAGGCGGTAAGGCACATGCAGAAAGTATATGGATCCAGAAATCAAAGCCTGAGAATACTGCATAAATGTTACCTAATGCCCATTAGATAGGTAAAGGTAGGCAGAAAGGAGGGTAGTAGATGCTGGAGTTGTCAGGTGTTTGAGGCAGGAATTATACAGGTGATCTACTAATATGGATGGGCAAAAAAAGCCTGGAAGAACCACAGATGATTTAGGGAGGCATATTTTAAAAGGCAGCAGAATATACTTGGGAATTCTGCAGATGGGGCATAAAGAAAGAGAAGAGCATCTGGAAAGAAAGAGAAATGAAGACCGTCGGACTGCTGAGTACAGAAGTTAAATTTATTTATTTACTTACTTACTTATCCTTTTGTTGACTTAGTTAGCCCAGTTAGTAAACCTGTTGGTAACTAGTTAGTAAACCATTATCACTAAAAACTAGAAGAGGACGAAATCAATACCAGAGCAAGAATTACATAACAGGTTTCTGGAGATAGGGAGAATATGAAACTGACTAGAATGTGGAGAGGAGGTGAAGGGAAATGAAAAGACAATGGAAAAAGGTATTAAAATACTACAAGAGTGAAAATCATACAAGGAGGAAGGATATGACAAATTCAAACAGAAACCAATGAGGGGGAATAAAGATATTGTAGGAAATGAAGCAGCAAAATGCTGATATGATATGGTGTACCAGCACGAGGGTGACACATGAATGTAATATATTGTGTACCAGCACGAGGATGTCAGATGAATGTAATATACAGTACAGAGTCAGCTTGTCAAGTGTAAACACCAGTTTTGAGCTGTGTCTGATGGAAAAGATAAGATGGACTGTAGAATGCATGTGTATTGCACTACAGTGGTGATATAGAAATGTCATGCAATGATGATTCTTATTTTTCTTTCGTCCACTCCCGTTAAAGGGTGCCACACCAGGTCACCTATTTCCATTTCTTCCTGTCCTCTGCATCTTGCTCTGTCACACCAACCACCTGCATGTCTTCTCTCAACACATCCATAAACCTTATCTTAGGCCTTCCTCTTTTCCTCTTACCTGGCAGCTCCATCCTTAGCATCCTTCTCCAAATATACCCAGCATCCCTCCCCAGCACATGTCCAAACCAATGCAATCTCGCCTCTCTGGCTTTGTCTTCAAATCACCCAACCCGAGCTGAAACTTTAAGATACTCATTTCTAATATTGTCTGTACTCATCACACCCCAAAAAATCTTAATATTTTTAACTCTTCCTCCTCCAGCTCTGGCTCCTGTCTTTTCATCAATGCCACCATCTCCAACCCATATAACATAGCTGGTCTCATTGCCATCTTGTAGACCTTCCCTTTCACTCTTACTGTACCCATCTGTCACAAATCACTCCTGACTCTTCACCATTACTCTGAACTGTTGATCCCAAGTATTTAAACTAATCCACCTTTGCCAACTCTACTCCCTGCATCCTCACCATTCCTCTGTCCTCCCTCTCATTCACAAAGCTATATTCTGTCTTAATCCTGCTGATCTTAATTTCTCTCCTTTCTAGAGCATATCTTCACCTCTCCGGGGTCTCCTCAACCTGTTCCCTAATATCACTACAGATGACAATGTCATCCGCAAACATCATAATCCACTGGGACTCCTGTCTGATCTCATCTGTCAACCTGTCCATCACCATTGCAAATAAAAAAGGGCTCAGAGCTGATCCTTGATGTAATCCCATCTCCACCTTGAACACATCCATCATTTCTACCGCAGACCTCACCACTGTTTGTATATATCCTGTACTCTTACATTCTTCTCAGCCACTCCCAACTTCCTGATACAATACCACAGCCCCTCTTTAGGCACCCTGTCATATGCTTTCTTTAAGTCCATAAAGCCACAATGCAACTCCTTCTGACCTTCTCTGTACTTCTTCATCAACACCCTGAGAGTAAACATTGCATCTGTAGTGCTCCTTCCTGGCATGAAACCGTACTGCTGTTCACTAATCATCACCTCCCTTCTTAACCGAGCTTCCACTGCTCTTTCCCATAACTTCATGCAGTGGCTGATCAATTTTATCCCTCTGTTGTTACTACAGCTCTGCACATCACCTTATTCTTAAAAATTGGTACTAATACAGTTTTTCTCCGCTCCTTAGGCATCCTGTCACTTTCCAGGATTTTGTTAAACAATCTGGTTAAAAACTCCACTGCCATCTCTCCTAAACACCTCCATGCTTCGACAGGTATGTCATCTGGACCAACAACCTTTCCATTCTTCATCTTCATAGCTGTCCTTACTTCCTCCTTGCTAATCCATTGCACTTCCTGATTCACTAGACCACATTATCACATCTTCTCTCTCTCTCTCTCGCTCTCTCTCATTCTCTTCATTCATCAGCCCCTCAAAGTACTTTTTCCATCTGCTCAACACCCTCTCCTCACTTTTGAGTATATTTCCCTCACTATTCTTTATTACCCTAACCTGCTGCACATCTTTCCCAGCTCAGTCCCTCTGTCTAGCCAATCAGTACATGTCCTTTTCTCTTTCTTTAGTGTTCAACCTTTCATATAATTTATAAATATAAAAGTTTGATTACATTAAAAAAAAAAAAAAGATCTTTTTGGGGAGTTCCCCACTGATGGTCTGCAGAGAGCCATCTCAGTTTAACATCCACTAGTGAGGGTCTGATCTGAATCTGCTCAAGGATTCCACCACAGTATTTGTTTCTGAGGGAATGTAGATTGCCTGCAGGAACGGACTTTGTTGAACTGCAATCCCCCAAGCAATCCTACAAAGTTTGTAAGATTGTATCCCTCCCTGCTTGTTGATTTTGGTGTCTCTGAGAATTTAAAGGAGTCCTGGAGAACAAAGGTGATGAAGAGACTGAAGGGCTAGGATCAGTGCTTTCATTTCTCTGATGTTTATGTGGGAAATTTTATCCTGCCCCAAGCTATTACCCTGCATGTTTATGTACAAAGAATGTGCCACCCATGTGAGATCTGAAACATTTGTGGAGAATTCCTGGCAAGGAGTAGGAACCAGAAATGGCACTCTCCGATATAGTGTTATCTGGTTGCTCCACCATAGAACATCCTTCCTGATGAAGAGCAACAGAGGGATAGATAATCCTGTGACGAAATACAATTGAGGTACTGCTGAATTATCCTCATGTAGCGTCTAGCAAAAGGTATCATCTGGACAGTAGAATTCATGCACCCCAGGGCTCTCATTATCTCTGTCCTACTGAGGTTGAGTCGAAGGGAAGAAGAGACTGCAAGAAAGCACCCAGAAATGTAATTTTGTATTTTGTCCTGGGGAAGAAATGCCATCATGGAAATAGTAGTTAGATGGCAACTCAGGAACACCAGATCATGAGATGGGAGAAAGACAGACATTTTAGGTTTATTGTGAAACCCAGACAAAGAAAAAAAAGGTCCAGGTGAAGCTTTTCTCTTGTATGAACCTGGAGAAGAATGTCATGCGGGTATGGATAGATATGAATATCTTGGGGATGCAGAATGCTATGAATTGAGCTAGACATTTGATAAATACCGTCAAAGCTGTAGAAAGACCAATCCCTTATGGACAGAGGCAGTCTGTAAAGATTATCAAAATCCCACTTGCTGACTCTTGTTATCTTTCCTCTAGGAATAGAAAATTAGGTAAAATTTGAGTAAAACTGGCTAGGCTTGGAAGGGTTCTTGGGCTGTTAGCTTTGTAATGTCCTCTGAACCTATGAGGACAGGAAGTACTGGAAGTAGAAAATAATTTAGGACATTTTATGGACATAGTTGTTTTAAAAGCCTTGTGAAAAAAATCAGACCACTCCTTCTGAGTGTTCCTGTTATCAGAAGTGGAAGCAGAAAAAGATTTAATCTTTTGTTTCTTTGTCTTAGATATTTCTGCTTGAATATAACAGGGAGGACATGATCTATGATGTATCTCCATAAGACTACCTGTTACCTCTTTCCAGACTATAATTTGAGGAATGCTCTCTTGTCCCTCAGATATAATGACCCAAGATTCCCCCTTCTTGATCAAAATGGCTGTGTGATCAATCAAACAGGAATCTGAGGGCTCATCATGTGCCACAGCAGAGTCATCTAGGTCTGAATGGGCAACAAAAGTTTCAGTCTTTGACTTTGAGCTTCTTTTTCAGCTACCGAGTGATGTTACACACAGCAGCTTCAGAGATCATCCTACCCCACACAAGCTCCTTAAGACACTGATTCTCAAGGAACATTCTGAGAGAGGTATGACAGAGATCCAAGCAAAGCAAACATTCACTGTAACTATCTCTATTAGGATTTGGCCTCTCACCATCACATTTACCCCTGTTAATTCTAAAAATTGATCAATAAAAGAGGATATTGCCCCAAAAGGGTTACTTATCTGCCCAACATAAAAGGCGCTGGCTCAGGCTGCACAGCTGACAGACAGAGATGAAAGCAAAGACTCTGATTAAGCTGGAAGCAAAAAAGTGCTAGGGATTTTCACACCTGTATGTCGGTTACAGCAAGGTAAAATCTTTGGCAAAACACCACAGCTTAAACTGATGATTTTACCTTACTTTTCCAGTTTTTGTCTTTCAGCAACTTCAGCAGTGCTAACAGAGTTTTTCTTTTACTGTATGTCTGTTACACAACACTTTGCATTTTCAAGCCCTGGACGTAATTTGGCTATATAGAATAAGAGGAAGATGCCCAAGCTTTGGTATGCCTGCTGGTGATACTGTATCCAACTTCCCGTATGTAGTGAATATTGCAAAAGTGATCAGTTAAAGACATCTAAAGTTACCATATCTTTTGATGACCTGTTCAAGTCAGAATTCTTGAAGATGTCATAAAAGACTCATTCTGGAAAGACAGGCTGTCAACTAAGTCTTGTGGGTAGAACACCTCACTATGAAAATTAACATATTTGATGCTATAAGTACTGAAGTACTGAAGTGGTACCTCCTTTAGTTAAATAAGTCGCATGTGTTTGACTGCCCTGAATCCTTTTTTTTAGGTTAGAAATATACAAAAAAAAGAAGTAATCAAGAATCAGTGCCATCTGTTCCTGACAGCTAATCGTCCCACTGAGTTCAATGAAAATATCAGCTTAAAAAGTGCCCTTGAAATGAATTCTTCAGTATGTTAACATTTCAGATATACCTGATATAGTATTTTAATAACATATTAATGCTGCTTTTAATACATGAATACCATATATATATATATATATATATATATATATATATATATATATATATATATATATATATAATATTTCTTTAACAAAAATTATTTTAAACTTTCAGTAGAGATACATTTGTTTTATATACCAATACCTACAATATGTATTTAAAGTCTTAGATTTGTATGCAATTTTTAGCTCAGCAATTTGGCATTTAAAGTTTATGCCAAATTTTGAAGAGAGAAGCATGTTTTAATTGTGAATATTTTTGGTTTATTTTTAACAGGTGACTTTTTTACTTTTTTAATTATTTAAGACTGTTCATTTTGTAGTGTGGTGTTCTGAAGAAGACAAAAGTGATTAAACTTAAACAGAAGTGTGTTTCTTTTCCATAGCATTGGCATGGTTTAGTTTATATATTCCTTGTTTAAAAAATAAGTTGTAACATCAATATCTATACAATCATTGGAAATCAAACTGAGTGCAAAACAAAGATGCACAGCAAAATGTGTAATACACTTAAAACAGCATGAGTCACAAATTATAATGGAAGATGCAGTGACTGGTACACTAAAGCTTAGAAATTCAAGCCTTTTACCATTTGCTCACTTTGTGATCTCAGTACATCATTTATTTACATTTGTTTAGCAGGTTAGAGCACATTGACAGTTGCAGTTTCAGCCCTGCTTGCATAATAGTAACAGCAAGAGATATCCCAACAGAAGGTATATGTGCAAGGAATCAGTGGAATACAAACAGGTTTCCTACTATTCCATCCAACAATGTTACAGCATTATGACTTGAAACACTGATGATAATAGCTTAATAAGTAGCAATTTCTCCTAAAACTCCTTATCCATTAAGACCATTTACATGTAAACAGGAGCTGCAAGTTCAAAGAATGTTTAAACAGAGAGCCATATAGTATGCTGCTAAGAAAGATGTTAAGCTTATAAACAGGTGATTTATTTGAGTGCGGAGAGTGGGTTAGTGGTGGCTGACTTAAGCTTAGGAGTGAAGCGATGCTATCATTAGCATCATGTGATAGGGCTTATATTGCTACATTTATATCTGTTCTGTATAGATAAGTTTTTGAGTAGGGGTCTGACCTTGGCATGGTTGGAGAAATCTATAGCCTTACCTGATCCAGACACAAACCATATGCCTATCTAAATGCATTTCTTTTCTCTAGTGAACATTATAAATGTACCAGTTATAGCTGAAGTAGGAAAAGTGACATTATTACCAGGGTAAGTGGACATGCACACCCTGATGCTTCTATTATTAACCTTATCACTATAACAAATGTTAAAATTAGTCTGTTAAATGACAGTCTTATGAATATTAGGGCTGAATATAGCAAAGCATACACATTCACCTCCACACCCAAATAGGATATATAAAATATGCTTCACTGCCCTGTTTAGAAAACAGTAACTATATTTAAAGAATTCAGTTAGTTTGCTTTGAAAACAAAACTGTCCCTTGTGTACTACGTATAAAGACAAATGGAGGACTTTTGGCTATACTCCCTTAATATTATTTTGTGATGACACTTTAGCATAGAGAATACAGATAGCATTTCCAACTATTTTTTTAACAGGATGTAATTTTTTTTCCAAAAGAGCTATAGCAGTTCTCGGGGATGGTCCACTGAGAAACTGCAGATGCCTTAATGTGCTTTTGCCATTCAAAAGTTAGCATAGGACATATAAGTGATGGGTAGGATTTCACTGTTGCACTTTTTTCATTAAGGACTGTGGTGGTGGTGCTGCAGTAGCGTTGTTGCCTCACAGTAAGACATTGTCCTGTTCGATTCTCAGCTAGAGTGTCTTCTGTGTGGAGATATGCATGAATGGGCGTACCTTCATTGAAGGTTGTGCGTCAGAGCTGGCAACTTGGCACGGAAACATCTACTGTCAGTCATTAGCGGACCAGAATTCAACTGTGGTGACTCCTAACCGGGAAAAGCCAAAAGACGCAACAACGCTTGTTTTTCATTAAGGCAAGTTACACATTTTCCTGAAAAGGTAAAATAAAAACAAATTACATGCCAAACAGAACTGCCAGAATCTGGTTTTCAGTCTGTATTTGTCTGATGAAATAAATTCCATCAAGGCACGCCTCACTGTTTTTGTCATAAACAACCCCAGAGCTCAGTTTCATTAGAAAAAAATTCAAAGTTATTTGAAAAGTACAAAGGAAACCAATATCTAATAACGTATCTGAATATTTGTAATATAACACCAAATGGTTTCTGCCAGTAATGAAGTATTGTTTATTAAATATTATTGTAACATAATATCTAGTTTGACGAAGCTCTAAGTACAGAGTAAAAACATTCAGCTTTAAACTTTTATAAACTTGCTTTCTCACTGAACAGCAGTTTGAAAATTAGCTTGAGTTTAACATAACTGGAAATGCTGACTGTACCCAAGACCACTGTTTTTTTTTCACTTTAGCCAGAAAATCTAGCAAAATTCTAGATTCTGATCCACCCGAATACTCGTACAAACAAGAAATTTCACTGAGTTTGGCTGTTTATATTAAATTAGTCATTCAAGGGAACATACTTTCTTCTTTTATTTACTGTTCTGCTGTTACCAGTTTGCTTCAGTATTCGATATTTTAAACAAGTTTGTTTTTGCTTATATAAAGACACACCTAAAATTACAAGGGAATCAGTGAAATGAATAGAAGTAAGAAACATCACAGCCAGCTCAACTGCATCAAGGGATAAAGCCCTGACTACATTGCAGGGAATCTGAATTCAAACATCAGCCTGTGCACTTACAGGAGCTGACAAAAATGGATGGGAGTGAGTGAGAGCCGAGGCCATCACCAGCTCAACCATGTTGGGGAGGGAGGTGGCTTTGTTTCACCACATGAATGATACATGACACCTAGTGGGAACATTGTGTTCCAGCCTGTTCAGTTCAAGCCTAATGACCCCACACTGCCATGTGCAAGTCACACAGTGGTCAGAGATGAATGCAGCATGCAGTGGCATGCTTTTGCTCAGACAACAGCAAATAGGAGAACTTAAAAGAGCCACCATAGTGGATGGGATGGTGGATGGTCTGTCAGGGGAGAGGATAGGTTGCCCTGTCAGAACTGCAACCTGGTTCTGTCCTTAACATCTGATTCTTGCCACAGAGTAGATGAGCTAATTGTGACTTCCAGGCTCTTGCCGTACATGGATATTCATAGCTCCTGCTACTGCAGAACAAATTGGCCAACTGGGTATAGGTAGAAAATCCACTGGGTATGGCCTTGTGGGAGGGGGATAAAAAAAAACAGAAAAATTAAAAAAAAAAAAAAACTACAATACAGAATTTAAAACTAATGAAAACAGTTTTATTCTTTTAATAACCATATAATGCTACAATGTAATTGCTAGAAAATTAATAAATTAATTAATAAAATGAAATACTACACCATAAAGGAATTGTTCCAGGCCCTTTTCCACCACCAGTCACCATGCTTAGAAATCATAAGTTACAGTTCAAAAGATGTCTGGTTTTAGAAATACTGTGAGAACAGTAGTAACCTGCTCAGATAAAACCAAAGCACCTAATCTGTGCTGGATTCCTTGTGTATGTATGTGTGTGTGTGTTTGTATGTGCATCAGCACATTTTTCCCCACAACACTACTAGCAGTTGTGCACTCAATCACAATTAACTGTTGGCTACAGACTGTCATTGCAAATCTTTTTGAATGCTTCCTCCAGAAAATTCTAGCATTCATAGCTCCCAGCCTAATTCTAGGATTCATAGCTTTCAGCCTCTTAGTACAAGTGATAGGGATGAAGCCAAACATAATAGGGGAACAAGGGCCCCAAATCAGGGACAGATTTTAAATATCACTCTTACATACTTAGAAAGTTGAATTTGCTAGAAATGAAAGTTATGTACTTGGCATAATACACTAGATACATGTCTTTTTCTGGCCATCTTAACCAGTGGGTTATTGCATCTGATTGGATCTGAGGCCAGTACTTCATAATCTTCAGGACCATAGCTCCACCTTCTCCATTGTAATGCTCTGCACTACTAAATCTCTTCAGATCAAATTTACCCCATCACGCCTGACGTACAGTCTCAAAGCCCTCCTAACAATTAGACCAAAGGTCCCCACAACAGACTTTGGACTGGTCCACAAGGCCCTCCCGGAGTACAAATAATATTGATATGTTCATAGAATAGTGCTAATCTAATTACCCTTCTAGGCCATTTTAAGCTTAGCTAATTACCCCATGTAAGAATAAAACCTCACACCTGGTGTTTATAAGGTAGACAGTTTACCCATTATGCCAACCTCCCAATTTGGAAGGGGGTTGTGTATAGGAAGGGATGGCTGAGTTGGAAGGAAGAAGGCAATACTTATCTAGCATTATGATAAGTACATAATTTTTGTATCTAATGTTGTCTTTTCCGTTTGCCTCAATTTGTGGGACAGACTCCCAGCCTGATAACTAGATGGTATCAAGAGAGAATATTGCATAAAATAGTTGAGACAAAAGTTGTCCAGGATCTAGATTAAATATCTAGTTATATTGGGAGACAAAGGTATAATTGTTAGACCAGGCAGCTGCTGAACAAATATTGTCAAAAGAAGCCCTATCAAACAGCAGTTGAAGTAGAAACTGCCTGAGTAGAGGTTGCTTTTGGCTTGTTAGGTAAGGATACACCTTTCATGGTATTAATACAGAAAATGCACTCAGAAAGCCATTTGGACAAAGTATCTTGGAAACAGGTTTTCCATTTTAGCTCTAGAGAAGGACACAAAAAGTTGGTCTGGTTTCCTAATTTGTTTGGTCTTATCCAAACAGAATATCAGTTGACAGTGGTGGTCTAGACAATAGAGCAAACACTCACTCTTGTTAGTGAAATTTGGAAAGAAAACTGACAATTGAATCAATTGGTTCTGGTTAGACTTAGAGGCTTTCTTAAGTAAGAAGGAAGGATTTGTCTACAATGAAACCCTGCCTTTCTGAACGATAAGGTATGGTACATTTCATTTCTGAAACTTTTAGCTGATGTTACTGTAATTAAGAAAAGTGTTCTACATGATAGATACTTTGTCTACAGCTGGTTTGAAAAGAACCCTGATAAATTCTTGGAGAAAAACAGGCAAGTCCCAGAGAGGAACTGGATCCCTTTCTGGAGGCCTGAGCAGAAAGGTACCCTTCAAAAAGTCATTGGACAATCTAAGGGAAGTGACTGGCCAATGGTCTTGACCCACATGGAAAATTGAAATGGCTGCCAGCTGAACCCTGATAGTAAAGTAGCTAGCCCTGGGCTGAAAAAGACCTGCTAGGAAATCTAATAATGCCTCTAACAGGCCATAAAGAAGGTCTAAGACAATAGAAATAACCTACTTAGAAAATTTCTCCACTTACTTCTACAAACCATTCTAGTAAAGGGCTTCTGGGAAGAGGAAAGGATATGCATAACTCTTGCAGAAAGTCTTGAATCTCTGGCCATCATTGCAATTGATGGAACCAAGTGTTCGAGATTTCAGATTCTGGTGAGGCTGGCCCGAAGGATGGGATATCAAATCTGGAATGGAATCCAGAACCCTAGGGGGCTGCAGCCAGTGATACCACAGAAAGGGGAGCCAAACTTGTCCAGGCTAGAAGAGGGCTATAAGGATTATAGTCTCTCTGTAAAAGGGTAATTTCTGCAGAAATGTGATTATCAGAGCATTGGAGGATAAGCGCGCAGGATAACCTAGGGGCCAAGCATGCAACAGAGCATGGTTGGCCCCTGGGTAAAGCATGCAATAGAGCATCCCTCAGTGACAGTTCCTTGGGAGACAACAGGGTAAAAAAGTTGCTGCATTTACTGTTGAAGAGTGTTGCAAAGAGATCACAGCATGTCTGGCCCCAGTGACTAAAATCTGTGCAGCCAATGATGGCTTGATGGGCCACTCATGAGGCATTAGAATGGTCCTGCTGAGATTGTCTACTAGAATGATGGATTTCCCTAGAATGTGCATTGCTATCAAAAAATATTGCAAGGAAATCTCCCATTACCACACCCTCAAAGCCTCTCGACACAGGGGATATGATTGGGTTCCCCCTTGCTTGCTTATGTACCACACCACTGCTATAATGTCTGTCTGGATAGTGATCTCACCTTTGGGAAAGTAGTCTTGAAAAACTTGCAATGCTAGGAAGACAGCTCTCATTCCCAAAACAATAATGTGGAGATGAGTCCCTGACTGGAACGAGGTACTTAGTACTGTCTTCCCTTCTAATGCCCCCCACCCCACACACACAGCTTAAGAGGAACGTTTCAGCAATTATTGTGGCAGCTGGCTGAGGAAAAACAAAATGGACTTACTAGAGAGACATGATCTAATGTCAGCTACCAAGATATGTTCCAGCTGCAAATGTCAGTATGATGAACAGGAAAATTTGTTAGGTTTGTTGTAATAGGCAACTGGACTGAAAGAGTCTCTTCGAGCAAGAAATCTGGAAAAAGCCATTAATAAAAGTAGGACAAAGGCCCACAACTAGGGACAATTTTTAAATATCACTCTTAGAAAATTGATATAATAACAGGTTTTGCATTAGCATGAATTTCCTAAAGGGTATGAAGTGTGAGACACAAATGTCTGTCATTATTTTCGAATTCAGTCTTTAATGACTTGAAAACTAATCTGACAAAAAACATAATTTTATGAAAAACAGACAAAAATATGAGGTAAAAATCAAGACATTCTGTGAAAATCAGTACAGTTGAGAAGTATGAAGTCCATTGAAGAATCCACATGAAGAACCTGGCTTGGAGGGCAAGAGAGACTGCAGTGTCCGTTAGATCAAGAAGTCAAAGAACCAAGGAAGCTGATGGTCTTTGAAGTAATACAACTTGACCAGCATGAAGTCATAGGGATAACAGTCTAGAGGGAAGAAGTCTGGCAGACTGATTGGAGGTGTCTATATGACATATAATAAACTCTACAGCTTGAACAGGCTGCAGATTGGATTTATTGAAACTGACTGTAATGCCCAAGGACAGGCACAAATGGAGTGAGAAGTCTCTTTCCTGAATCAAAGATGCCATTAAAGTCAGTGTTGTGAGTCGGTTGTCCAGGTATGAAAAGACCAGGAATCCCTACCGCTTGAGACATACTGCTACCATTGTTGTTCATTTGTTGAATATCTGGGTATGTGGTGAGGCCAAAGGGCAGTGCTGAAAGCTGGTAGTAACTGTCTTCTTGCCTGAAATGTGCAGCAACTTCCTGGAATATCTATCTTTATGTCATGCTAAGCAACTCTGAGGTCATTGAGCAAATCCAATTGTCCTTCCTTAGTAGAAGCAGAATGGACTGCATTGTCACTATCTGGAAATTGGTCTGTTTGACAAACACATTTAACTTGCTTAGGTCCAAAATTGGCTGGAGGTCCTTGGTTTTCTTTGGCACCAAAAAGAATCTTGAATAGACCCTGGATACTCTCTGGTCTCATTGGACCTCTTGGATGATGACTAGTTTTAAAGCAGCTTTCATATCTCTGTTGCTTCCCTTCCTTTGTGGAATAGTACATCTGGAAGGGATTTTTGTCCCAGACTTGGGGTAAAGTGAAAAGGGATGGTATAGTTTCTGGAAATGACTCTCACCTCACAGGTATCTGATATGATGGCCTCCCAAGCTTGGAAGTGTAGTGCCACGTTTACCCCCAACTGTCTCTAGAGCAAAGCAGTCAAGTTTTCAGGAGTGCTGGAAGGGCTTGCCAGAGAAGGTTCCTCTGAAGCCCTGATTCTGTGGATTATTTCTGTCCCTAGGGTGGCGCTCATTAAAGTTCCCCCTCTGTCTCAGTTGGGAACCATCACCTGGAGCATCCTGGAAAAACTGTTGTGATTTGTGGAAGAACAATGTATTTTCCCCCTTTGGTTCCACGAGAAAGTTCTCTGCAGGGTGGAAAAGCAAACTACCATGGCAGAGAATCTTGCATCCTGTTTGCTCCTGCTCAAAGTGTCCTTAACTTTGGGGCCAAATAAAGGTGACCCATCAAAGGGGGCATTAAAAAAGGATGCTTTGAGACACTCCACAAAATTGCATTGGCACATACAGGAATGATGTCAGACTGCAGTGTCACTGCCTACCACGTGTGCTGTACCAAATGCTGCATTTGAGATGAGTCGCATGGACATGTTTGATATAGGTAACATGATGGCCAACCAAGTCTCCAAGGTCTTATGAGACTTGAGCACAGGCTGCAATACCACTGATTTAGAAACTTCAGTGATTAAGTCTCTCAAGTCTAGTCAAATGTGCCATATAGTTTGGCACATGGATGGCAAAGATAGCTAAAGCATATAAAGAAGTCAACCATCATGACATTTGAGATAAAGAGAACATTATCCTTTGTCACATATCATCTACTCAGATGCAATCTCTGCTTAACATACAAGACCATGTCAAACCCAGAGCTGTTGGACATGCTACACTTAAAGAAATCCCAATCCCTCAGAGCCACATGCTCCAGGGATCTAAACCTTGTCATCAAAATAAACAAAACATGCTGGAGGATAGGTTCCTGACCCAGAGACTCCCCAGACTCTGGAATAGACTGCCCATACATGTCAAGCAGAGCACCTCTTTGGCCCTCTTCAAAAGGAATCTTGACGATTGGATGGGAGAAAGGAAATTCACCCCGGGGATCACGTCAGTCGCCCTGCTAGACAGGGATCCAGGGAAGTAAATAGTGTGGGAAGAAATAGCCAGGGAATTGTTATGGCTAGGCTTGTATAGGCCCTAGGGCCAATAGTCTAGTACCAACCTATGAACCTACGAACCTTTGAAAAGCCACTGCACATCTAAAACCCAGGTCATCAGCAACCTCCTTATGTTACATAACAAAAACATCTAGGCCTGCTAGATAAACCTGTCATTTTTGAGCCCCACATTAAGGCACAAACTCAAAATTTACTTACCCATCTTCATATCCCATATAAAGTCTGCAGTCATCTTGTAGTAGATGTTAGAAAAGCTATTACCATTAATGTTCAACTGCACATATTAAAATACTCCCCTACCTCTTCTGGCAGTATAATCTCCCCAAAATGCACAGTGGTTTCAGACAGCAGAGAATAAAATGGTGAGTTAATCTCATCTTTCCACCAACCAGGGACACCATCATCTTTCTCTAAATAAATATAACTGGCTTCCAGTGGAGAAGCGAGCCTTTTTCTGCTTTACACTCTTACATAAAGACTCTTAAACAATAGCTACTCTACACCTGTAAGGAATTTGCTGCATTTCAGGAACAATGCCTACTCTTTAAGGAATACAGATTATAACCTCTATACCTTCTAGCCTCCACTGAAAGAGTTTTTAACAAACTAGCCCCGGATCACTGGAATCAGACTGTAGACAATATCAGATCTCACTTCTCTCAAGAAGTTCAGATACTCACTACGTCTATCTAGTGTCACTCCTTCGAGATGTGTGGGTAAGGTCACTTGCCTTTGACTCTTTCCTTTTCATCCTGTATTGCTTAGTTACCTATACTTATCAGACTACATAGGCACACACACCTTCCTGCTGTGGTAGGGCATCTCTTCACCTATACTCTTCATTATCTTACATTTCCTCCTCCTTACACTTCCTCACCTGCTCCTCCTCCTCTCTACCACTATATGTCATATATCTACCACTTTTTCTTCCACTATTACTTCTCCTTCCCACTTAATTCCTTACATAATCTCCTTTTAAACTTCCCTAATACTTTACCTTCATATTTGTGGTTTGTTATTTTGTCTTC
>NC_056744.1:1533410183-1533492683 GCF_019279795.1 Protopterus annectens
AGTTTAGGTCTCATACACTTAACACAATCAGAAAGTTATAAATCAAGGTGGAAAGGGATGATGATGAAATGTGGAGGAGGGGTTGAGAAATAAGGAGTGAATAAGATTTTGGATGGCAACACAGGAATGGAGACAGAAAATCTTACCAACAGATATAGCAACAAGCAGAGGTGCAGAAAATGGGGAACTAGGGGTTAGAATTTAATAGAGAAAAGTAGAAAATGCACCAAGGCATAGGGAGCAAATGACTAGAAAGGGGAAAGTAATAGAGTCAGGTGAGGCCAAGTAGAAGTTTGGACTGCAGGGCTTGATAACCAAGTATATGCAAAGAGAAAGGGATAGGGGAGTGCTAAGTGGAAAAACAGCCATGACAGAGTTTTAGTCAAGTGTAGAAAAGAAGCTGCTGTTAAAAAAAAGATAGTTAATAGGGCATATATAATATTATAAAAATCAATCTGGGGAAGATGGAAAAAACATGGGGAGTCAGACTGAAAATCCAGTTTATAAAGGAATAATAACAATTACTCTGTATGGCTTTCCGTATATGCAACAAAGTCCTGAAGGTTCTGGATTTTTGCTTGAAAGTATTTGCATAGACATTTTATACCCTAAACAGACTTCAGAGAATTTATCCTCATTTAGATAAGTAATGCTGGAGGTGTGATGGGAATGAGATGTAATTGGGAACATATTTTTGGGGGAATGTAATGAGTTGCAGTTTAAAAAAAATCATATTGAATACTTTGCCAAGGGGAGGAAATAGTTGTAACAAGGGAAATTATACTTTTGAGCTGGGATCCAGGATCTGAACTACCTAGACATAGAAAGACCTTACTAAGTTTTGACTACCAAAAAAAGCTAATAATAGAAAATGGAAATCAAAATGTAAACCAAATGTAATTGAGGTACCGATTATTGTAAGGATATAAAGGACCTGGAGGTGGGATCTTTAGAAAAGGGAAAGAGCAATTTATATAGAAATAAATGTAATTTGTGGAAATAATGTATGCATGAGGAGTGAGGTTTAAGGAAAAGAATAAAAGAATATTTATGTAATGTTGGAGTGAATGATCTTCTTCTTCTGGCTTTTCCCGGTAGGGGTCACCACAGTGGATCACTTGTCCGCTCATGATTGGCAGTGGAATTTTATGGTGTCGAGTTGACATCCCGGCACCCAACCTTCCACGGAAGGCACACACACGCACTCACTCACACCTAGGGCCAATTTAGAGTGTCCAATCCACCTTGATAATTGTTAAAAAGAAATCATATATGCTTATTACTTGAAAAGAATGAGAAATATCAGAATGTTTTTTTTTCTGTTAAATATGTGTACCTATGTCATTTATCAGGAACAGATTTTGAATATTTCTCTTATATGCTTAGTTGCTAGAATAATATGTTTTGCAGTAGCAAGCGTTTTCTGAAGCATACAGTTTGAAACTCACATGGCTGCCATTTATTGAAAGCAATTCAAAATAATATGCCAGAAACTAACAAATTTTATAAGAAACAGATGAAAATTCCTTTTTACTTCTTTGCTCAAGAATTCTTGATGAAGCCAAAAATAATGGAGGGACAAAGGCACAAAAGGGAGTACATTTGAAATATTTATTTTATCTTATCTATTTGTTAACTGGTCAAACCCACTGACAATATGTGCATTTTGAGGGAAACACAGGAACACTGTCTGGTTATGCGACTTGCTCAGAGTCACACAGTAAGTAATTGAAGGTGGAAGTATTCAAACCCTGTATCTTTCACTACAGGATGAGGATGTTGTAGTTCACTTACAGTTCAGAATCCTGAGCACCAAACAGCTCTAATTCATTTAAAAAGTTAACAACAGCAGGTGTTGAATTGCCATGCATTTTCTGAACAATAAGAACTATGAAACTCTGAGAGTGGCTGCGGTAGTGCAGCAGTTAGCATTGACACCTCACAGCAAGAGGTTCTCCAGTTCAGTTCTCGGCTGGGGTGCCTTCTGTATGGAGTCTGCATATCTTCCCTGCAGTCATGTGGGTTTCCTCTAGGTGCTCCGATTTTCTCCCATATCCAAAGACATGCTGAAGGTGGATAGGACACTTTAAATTTGACCTAGGTGTGCATGTGTGTGCCTCCTGTAGAAGATTGGGCACCTGTCTGGCAAATTGGCACAGTAAAACTCCACTGTTGATCATTCTGCAGACTATTGTTCCACTGTGGTGACCCCTAATGGGAAAAGCTGAAAGGAAAAGAAGAACTATAAAACTCTTAGGGCTGTATTAATGACTGACTGTTATTCTCCGCATTTTACCAGAAAAAAAGAAGTTAAGGATGGACAAGGAATAAACTGTACATGCTCTCATCAGTATATTCTCCCAAAAATGATCCAATATTATGTATTGCCACATTAAATTCATAGCATTTAAATGACATAGTCAAAGACAATGAATAACACCTCTCTCTCTCAGAAACAGCAACTGGCTGTAAAATTAGGTACAAATCTTTAAATATTCCCCTACTTCACTTAAATGACAATACAATACTAGGTTTAGTAACAACAACATGTATTTTCTGAACAACCAGTACAGAACTCTAATGTCTGGCACTAACTGACTGCAATCGTCAGTAATTTACTAGATCAAAAATTTGCAAAATGTTATGAACAAAACCAGGCATGTTTTGCAAATTTGCAGAGAGTTGAGAGGTATATTTCCTAAAAAGCCTGTTTAGCCTGTGCATAACTTCTTTATAAGAATTACAAATCCTTCACCTACAGTGCAGGACGACATTGTTGGAACAAATGCAAAACCTTTACTTAACTTGGCAGTTATTATTGTTGGACAGACTATTACCAAAAGGAAGCAACAAGTGCATAAAGCTGCAGAGTCCATAAGAAATAAATAAAAAAACATGTTAACAACACACTTTCACGATTTACAGTTAAAGCTTTCCATTTTACAGGGAAGTAGCAAGTAAATTTACAGATGCAGCACAATCTCTTTTGTCATTCTGCTGATTATGTCAGATGTCTGTGTGTCTTATGAAATGGAATGGGCAGAGAATTTGTGCTATTCTATGTGCTGCACTGAAATGAATAAAGTCACTTAAAGAAGGCCTCACTCAAGTGCTAGAAGCATGCTACAGATGGGTTTGCATAGGATTATTACTAGAGGCACAAATGGGGCATTTCTCATACAATGCTACATGTGCTAATGACTTTAGAGATATGAATGACAGAATTTTTTTTTTAATGTTTATGGGGTTCCCCCAGCTAACTCCTAGCCCAAGGCAGCTGCCCATGTCACCTTGTTTTGATCTGGCCATACCAGATGACCTGAATAAGATTTGCACACACACACACACACACACACACACACACACACACACACACACACACACACACACACACACACACACACACACTGGAACATTAGTCTCTTTAAGACAGTAGATTTGGTGTAACTGCCCCTGTTTGGTACTTTCTGACTAGGGCCATTTTGTCTACTGCCATTTCACCAGATATCATTGTATTAAAACAGATTTTTTATCAACTGGCATACTGCCAAAGGACTTCAAACCAGTGTACTGCAGTAAGTGAAAAAAAAACACTAACAGTCCTGGGAAATACTTTTGCAGATAGCCACTGTGTGTGCGTTCTCAAAGAATACAGTCTGGGATATTCATAGCAACAATTACTGTGATTTGTGACACTTATCACTGGTCTAAATCCCTTTGTGCTTTTACAGAATCTGGAGATAAAAAAGGAGGAAGAAAGTGGTTAATAAGATTATTTCGGTATAAAACTCTGAGGAAAGATGACTGAAGTCCCTCCGAGCTACACGCTCTAAGGACCTAAACCTTGTCACCACAATAAACAGGACTTGCTGGAGGGATAGATTCCTGTCCCAGAGACTTCCCATACTCTGGAACAAGCTACCCATCTATGTCAAGCAATGTTCCTCATTAGCACTCTTTAAGAAAAATCTTGATGAGTGGATGGGAAATAGGAAATACACCCCGGGGATCACTTCTGTGGCTCTGCTCGACAGGGGCACAGGAGAATAACTTTTTGGGTTGGTGTAAGCCAGGGAACTTTCTTGGCTAGGCATACTTAGGCCCTTAGGCTAATAGCCTAGCACCTACCTATGAACCTACCTATGAATCTAAGTGTTCCAAAAACAAAAATAAAAGTAACAGCAGAGGAAAAGAAGAGGAAAAGCTGTACAATATCTTAAATGGCAGGACAAATGTAGCTCAAGCAGGGCAAGTATTATCCAGGAGCCTTTAGTTTAAATTACTGCTGTGAGGTTTAGTGGATTGTCAAGCACAGCATCTTGATGCATATGAAGTAGATTAGGCTCTTAATGGTGCATCCAGAGAGTCATAGGAGCACTGGGCCATGGTTCTGTCCAGCATAATGGTGGAAGAGATATCACCTTGTGCAATGTTCCATCCAGAATGACATCTTGGGTAATTTGTCTAAGGATCAGGCAAGTTCATTCCCTGTACCAGCTGTTCACTAAATGTATGTACAATAAATACAGAAACATTTACTGTAAATCAACATACTAATACTAGCTTTAATGTCAGCATTTTTGTAGGAACTTGTTTCCCTGACATGACAATTCTCTGACTATGACTACAGACTTCACCAAAAGTTACACTACTACTTTTAATAATATAACATAAAAGGGTTCTGAAGGAGTGGTCAGCATTTACTCACATAACGTTAACAAAATGCCTCAACAAATGAAACTGACAATCCCAGCCAATGAATTCCATGCCAGGAAATTTAATGTTTGCAAAGTATCCACATAAAATTAATGTCCTGATAAATAGGAGTCAGTATACCTAATGGAATGGCTTACATCTTTTTATCAACTGTATCTACTACTTTGGACTTTTCATTGACAGAGAATGATGGGTATTCAGGGGTGGTTGGACAAGAACAGCTAATCAAAACTACTGGATTTAGGATTATTTAAAAATTCTAGATAATCCTTTAGAGCCTTGTACCACCTGGTACCAGAAAAAACGGGTGGAAGAAAACCTGTTCAGAAAATTCCTAAACACATTCAACTAGGAGATAAATAATCTCATTTAGAGATTTTATTTCTCATTTTTTATTTATCTTTATTTTCTTTATTTTTTGAAAAATGGACTTTATTTAGAGAATGCACACACACACACACACACACACACACACATATATATATATATATATATATATATATATATATATATATATATATATGTAAATATATCTGTCTCTCTCTCTCTCACTCTATATATATATATATATATATATATATATATATATATATATATATATATATATATATGCTTTCTTAGAACACAGCAGCTTGAAAATCAGCTGATTTCAAGGTTTGCCTGAGACTGATATGTACAATTTTGAGAAGTCTCTCCCTTGTTAAATGTTCTATGACTGTCCTGTTGATATCTCTAAGTTTGGGGTGGGGTTACCCTGAAAAGAGAGATTATTTTGAGATGCTCCATTACACTGAAAGTAATGGGCTAGAGTTTGTATTACTATGATTTAGATGATCTTGTCCAAGGACCTATCAGAGTCTCACAGAAAATAGTACACATAATAGCAAAATCTATATACTATACATAGAAAAATAACATGAAATAAAACAAGTTTGCTATTGGCTATGGGGTACTGTCCAGACAAACAGAAAACATAGCGTGAAGAATTAGAGAAGTTTTAAGTTCTATTTGGGAGGTATAAACATTTGTAAATGATAAATCAGTGTTTACTTATAGGATAGACAAAAATTTAAAGTTGTTTCAAATAAAAAACAAGTTTAAAGATAAAAAAGATACACTTAATTGTGGTAAATACAAACATAGTTGTTTCACAAATCAAAATTATTTTTTACATCCTGAAACATCTAAAATGTTTTCTTTTAATAGGTGTGTGGATTGTAGCACTATTGGTGTTATATACATGCCTTCTGACGAATATGCAAGTCATATGTTAAAAGAAATGAGTGAATGTTTAAGCAATGCATTTGAGAACATTTATATGACTCTGCACACCAAGAAACTCTTCATAGCACTCTTTATATCAAATCATATGGATGAATTTAGTTTTCAGGGACCACCTATTGTATTACATGTGACGCACGTGCCCTGCTCCGGCAATCAAGGAGTCTCAGTCCTCACCACTAACACCAGAGAGGGCGTCTCATATATGAGGAAAGGATAACAAATACACACAGTAAAGTGCAATTTCCCTTAAGAGCACACAGAGATCACAGTCAGTCCAGGGCTGGTCGCTCCCTTGCTCCCCGGTCCCCAATAAGACTCCCCACTGGCACAGCTATAGGAGTCCAGATCTCAGCCTAGCTGGGCAAGCTAAAATCTCCAGCACCCTCTCTGTCCAACCAGTGCTTTGTGTCCCTGCCCAAGTAGCTTACACACACACACTTTGAGATAAGAGTTTACACTTTGAGGGAGGAGGTACAGGAGATGTTGGAACTAGGGGTGATTCGAGAGTCCAACAGTCCCTGGGCCTTCCCAGTAGTGCTGGTGCCAAAGAAGGATGGCAGCACCAGGTTCTGTGTGGACTACAGGAAATGAAATAGTCACACAGACTAGCAGTGTTTACTTATAGTAAACACTTTGAGATAGAGTTTACACAGACAATACTTTCTACTACACAGAGCTAGTCAATAGTTCAAAGATCACACAGAAATACTTAAAATAAATCAGTAGTACAGTTCTAACATCACAGAAAAACACTTAGTCTAAATTTTATAGTTCCTAGCTAATCTAAAAGAAAACACAAGTCTAAGATAACTTACATAAGACAACAGGCAGAGTGCTGAGTTTGATGTTCAGACAAAAAATGCTTACACTGAGCAATAGGTTTTTAAAATCACTAGCAAACATTTCTTCTGGGCCCTCCCAGATTACATTACTTTTCACACTTATGTTTCCCAGTATACACAATACATAATTTTTGACACTTAGTCTGGGGTTCCCAGGCCAACAAGGTGCATTATTTAACAAGCTAACACCTGCTCAGGAAGCTACAACAATAAAAGACATTTAATATGTACACTCTTGTAATTATTCCTTAAGCTAAAACAATAGAAATAATGTGCTAGCCCAGACCAAATGGCTCTGAGCTCTGGAGAGCAAAGGACATACAAGACATAATTTTAATTTCAAAGAACAAATGTGAAATGCTTGACTTAGTTTTCTTTACAGGAGAGGGCAATGTTGCCACATTGTTAAAACAGCATTTTCTTTCATTTAAGACAACAAGCCTGTGATTCACATTCACATTTCCAAATTACAGAATTATGTATAAAATTCTATCTGGCTAGGCTGGCAGCCTTCACCCATCTCTACCAGTCTACCAATTTCACCCTCCCCCCGATAACTCAAGCTAGTTTTTCAAGTGACCCTTGAGAAATGTCACTTGAAAGGGTCAGGTCTATCTGAATATACCTTACCCCATTCCCTGTCTTGAGAGCTCATCTGCATTGGCATTGCTACTCCCACTGCGGTGCTGCACTGACATATCATATGCTTGCAACCCCAGGCTCCATCTTAGCAACTTGGCATTATGCTGACTGGCTCTGTTTAACCATGTTAGAGGGTTGTGATCTGTCATTACAGTGAATTTTCTTCCATACAGATAAGGCTGAAGTTTTTGCAATGCCCACACTATGGCTAGAGATTCCTTTTCTACAGCTGCATAGCATTCCTCCCTGGGTTGGAGCCTATGACTAAGATAAACCACTGGGTGCTCTCCCCCCTCTGAAGAAATCTGGCTAAGTACAGCCCCCACCCCATGGTTTGAAGCATCCACCTGCACAACAAACTTGTTGCAAAGCTTCTTTAAGTTTCTGGAATGCCTGCTCACATGCTGAGGTCCACACTACCTTATCTGGCCTGCTCTTCCTTGTCAGGTCTGTGAGGGGGGCAGCTATGGTACTATAACTTGGGATGGACTTTCTGTAGTACCCTGCTGTCCCTAAAAATGCACTCACCTGCTTTTTAGTAACAGGTGCAGGCCATGCCTGAATGGCTTCCACTTTGGCAGGTTCTGGCTTTATCTTACCACTCCCCACTCTATGTCCTAGGCAGGAGACCTCTGCCATACCCACCTGACATTTCCTCAGCTTAATGGTCAACCCTGCCCTCTATAGTCTGTCCAGCACCTCCCTGACATGCTGAAGGTGCCCTGGCCAGGAATGGCTGTAGATGGCAATATCATCCAGGTAAGCAAGGGCAAACCCTCCTGCTCCTGCTAGGATACGATCTACCAGCCTCTGGAAAGTTGCTGGGGCATTCTTCATCCCAAAAGGCATCTTTGTGAACTCATACAAGCCAAAAGGAGTCACAAAGTCTGACTTCTCTCTAGCACTTGGAGTCAAGGGCACCTGCCAGTAACCCTTGGTAAGATCAGTGGTTGTAAGATACTTAGCCCCACCCAGCTGCTCTAGGGCCTCATCTGTCCTAGGCATTGAGTAAGCATCTGTTTCTGTGTGACTATTTAATTTCCTGTAGTCCACACAGAACCTGGTGCTGCCATCCTTCTTTGGCACCAGCACTACTGGGAAGGCCCAGGGACTGTTGGACTCTTGAATCACCCCTAGTTCCAACATCTCCTGTACCTCTTCCCTCAGGGTGTGTCTGACTCTCTCAGGCACCCTATAAGGGGCCTGCCTAATTGGCCTTTGGGGTCCTGTATCCACCTGGTGCTGCACCAGGTGTGTGCACCTTGGTTTCCCAGTAAACATGCCCCCAAATTCCTGCAACACTGCTCGGATTTCTTGGACCTGGGTAGGAAATAGCTGCTGGGACATTGCTACCTCTTCCACTGAGGTGACAGCCTGAGCCTCACTGAGGAGATCAGTCCCCAGATCTCTCTCAGACTCCTCCTGCAATCCACTGCAAATGCTCAGCAGAAGGCCTCCCTATCATGGTAAGGTTTCATCATGTTAACATGTTACAATTTGTGCCCCTGCTGTCTGCCTAGCAGTTCTACCATGTAGTTAACATCACTTACCTTTCTTACTACCTTGTAGGGACCCTCCCAAGCTGCTTGCAGCTTGTTGTGTCTGACAGGAATGAGAACCATCACCTGCTGCCCTACAGCATACTCTCTAGCTCGAGCATTCCAGTCATATCACACCTTTTTCTGTTGTTGGGCTTCTGCGAAGTTCTCCTGGGCCAAGCCCATGAGTTCCCTGAGCCTTATCCTGAGGTTTAGGACGTACGCCACAACAGACTCCTTGTGAGACTCGCACTCACCTTCCCACTCAATAATTACCCACTATATTAAATTCCTTCTAAGAGGAGACATTTACCCTAACCCTTGCTCCACCTATCACAATGAACATTAAGACAATTCTCTTCCATGCACTACTCTAACCCCACAATGGTCAACCACCAACTCCGGTAATTTAACTTTTGCCATAAATGTTAGAGGCACAAGAAATAAAACTGTTGAACTATATGCCTGGATTACCCAACATAAGCCTGATACTCACTCTGTAATTGAATCTTGGCCTAAACCAAGCATAAACAGCTCCAAAACTATATCTGCCAGTTATAATATCATCCCTAATGACAGCAAAAAGAGGAAAGGTGGTGGTATTGCTTTATATTTTCCCAGGACTGCCACATTTGCCTTTACAACAAAGCAACACCAAAATTCAGTTAGGCAGAGCTTCTTACTACTTTCCTGAAAATAAACAATTATAAACAAATACGCATTACTGTCCTTTACACACCTCCTGGTGACAATACGGCTATACAGGAAGATATCTTACACTAAATATTCATTACAATTCTACAAGATAAAAATACTACTAGATAATGTAAATGTCAGTTGGTTGGACATAGACTCTTAACTCCCCTACATTCAGAGTGAACTTATATGGTTTCACACAACTAATTAATAGTCCCACGCATTATAGCAAGACATCAAATTTCCTATTAGACTGGATCCTAGTATGAGACCCTAGCAAAAACACCACTACAGGTACAATGTCAGATTCGATGATCATTTCTCAATCTATTAGCATTACTACCTTTCCTTTTCTTTTTGGATTATCCAGAAATAAAACTGATTGCCTGGTTGTCTGGAAAATACTGTACAAACAGACTGTTGGAGTTTGTTAAATCGGTGGATTTACTATCCTTTTTTTTTTTTTTTTTTTTTATAGAAAAGCATAGTAAATTGCCAGAAAAAAACCCCAGCTCAAATGGAAAAAGAGGGCATTTACCCTCACTTGGCTTCATGATGGCATCACAAAATGGGTAGAGAGTGAACAGGAAGATGGGAGGAGAGGGGCAGGGTTATGGGAGGTGCGAGTGGTGTGGCCTTGGTCAGGTTTTGGGCACAACAAAAGGTGGCAACCCTGCAATGTATACAACCACACATCTCACACATCCAAAACACCTACATTTATAAAACAACATGCAACCTTTCAAAGTTTAACCAAAAATAGTCATTACAATCTTGTCATCTATTAACGGGAACTTCTTAAAAATCTTCCCCTAAGGTGATGCTATAAATTAATTCAGTACATTCTAAATAGCCTTGTGCCTCCTAGAAGGAAGAGACTTAAAACAAATAATGCAACTTGGCTATCCAAAAAGAGTAGAATGCTAATGCAGGATAGAGAAAAAGCATGGAAAGAATCCCCTAACTGCTTAGTGCACACTGCAGCTCTTAGTTTATTAACCCATTTTACCATCTTACCACTAAACTTTGCAAGATCACCAATTACTTGAGAGACTACATTCTGCCTGTCAGTAGTCATCTAGAGATTAGCACTTCCGTTTTGCTCCTGGTGAGAGAAGGAGCATAAGAACATTATTTCCTGCAGACTGCTGATTACCAGAAATTCTAATAACTGCTTCATAGGTGCCAGTTTGGAATTTGTGGTTATATTTTGCTCCTAGTGAGAGAAGGAGCAGAGTGCATAGATTCATGACCACTTCTGGTTGGAAAGTGAGTATCTGTGCTTGACCTTCCTGATTGGCCTGGTTGCTATTCAAGACATCTATCAGGAAAAGACTACAACAAGCCTACAGACCCTTGCATCATTTGGGACAAGACTGTGGATCATCAAACAGGCTGTGGCCTGCTTCTCATCTACGGATTGGTGCTATTGTTTTGCTTCTGGTGAGAGAAGAAGCTATGGAGCATAGTATCCCAGCAGAGTGAAGCTGTGGTGAGACCAGCACTAGTAGTAGCCAGGCAGTAGCCATTCACATGATTCCCCACTTCTCATCACTCTTGACAAACTATTTTTTTGTTTTCAGTAAGTACTGCTTGATTTGATTCTAACTTCAGAATATCTGCCTAAATACTTCACCCATAAATCATCAGGCTCTACTTATTAGTCTCCCCTCAAGTGCTTGGCAGGGCCTTGTATAACCACAGACAACTTGAATGACATTTTTCCTGTAAAAGCATGACTTAATTTCACCAATACCTAGTTGCACACAGGACAACTAATTTGCAGTGACAAGCACTGCCCCCAGAATTGCAAACTGGATACTCCTAACATTGATTGATATTCTCACTCCAACTGTCTAACCAATAAAAATGGGTCTGTTGCCATGGATATGAACTTTTCCACTATCTCCATTATCAGCTTGATGGATAGGGCATCCTGAGGCAATGTAGAAACTGTCTCATGTTTGCTGGCAACCAGTTAATTCTCAAACAAACTGATATGGTATGTGAGAGATGTATTTAGACAACGTCACTGGAGGCAAAGCTCTCACATAAAAGCACTCCTAATGTCAGTGAGGTCGTCAGTAGAACACGCACTGTACCCATCACACAGAATTCAAAGCAGACACATAGGCCCACATATGCTGAGGCAGTTGAATCTAACCTTTCTAAACCCCAAAGACTGTCTAGATGAAGTACACATCACAAACACCTCAGCAACCCAGAATGCACTCTTTCAAAACAACACCCATATCAACACAAATAGCCAAATCTCATGGAGCCTCTACTTCTAAGCCCATAAGGCAAATCACCACAGAATTCAACATTCTGTTCATTGGAGACTCCATTGTGAGATACACTGATGTCCCTCTCACCAAGCTGAGTAAGAAGAAAGTCACAGTCAGTTGCTTATGAGGGGTCAGGATCCACCACATTACACACATACTCAGGTCATTGGACCACAAGTACCAGTATGACTCCGTCATAGTCCATGTGGGTGTAAATGACCTGAGATGTACCTCCCCTAGGCTACATGAAGAGAGATATCATGGAGCTCTCAGAATATGTTTCCCAGGCTGGTATGACTCAAGCAGTGAGCAGCATTTTACCTTCTCCCAGGACCATGCCACAATATGAACAAAAGATAACTGACTTTAATAATTGTCTTAGTTTCTGGTGTCATTCTAAGGGGGTGCAATATTTGTCAACATAGAAGAAGATGGTCAACAGACCACGCTGCTTTGCCAGGGATGGTCTGTACCTGTCCCATCCAGGCTTTAAAGTATTAGTAAACCATTGTCCTCCCCCATAGTACCTTTTCTAGGCAATGCCCAACTGAAAGTACTTCTGACATAACAAATTAAAACCAAGAAAATCTAAAGGTGTTACTGCTCAATGTTAGGAGTCTAAACAAAAAACTCTACTCCCTAGAAGCTGTCTTCACCCTAGAGAATGCTGTCATCTGTGCTGTCACTGAGAGATAGTTTAAAGCCTTACATAGTACAGTAACAGTGCAAGGTTATAATGTCTTAAACGCATTTAGACCAGCTACTACACAGACAGGGACTAAAAGTGGAGGTATCTTAATTTACATCAAACATAAACATACCTCAAAGCTGATCAAACAGGACAATGCACTTGAGCTTCTTCACATTAAAGTCACCACAGGCAAAATACAATATCACTCCATTGCAAGCTATGGGTTCCCTTCTATGACCCTGGAAACCCATACTATGTATTTAAACTTATTGGAAACGCTCACCATCCAACCCAATACCATATTCATGGGTGACTTTAATTACCCCACTATTAATTGAAAATCCTGTATGACACCAAACATACAGGCACAGAGATTCCTGGATTTTGTAAATGCATACTCACTGAACCAGATAGTCAATGCACCAACTAAAGGTGCAGCCATACTGGATCTGGTCCTCACTAATATTGGAGAGTGCTGCACTGCCCCTACTGTAATGTCTTTCCTGGTAAGGTCAGACTACAAAATGGTCTCCTTTGATGTAAAAATAAAACCTGGACCCCCAGCTAAACCTGTAACATTTAGGAACTGTTATGAAATCAAAACACGATTGTTCCACACAACAGAGCTAATAGAAAAAGGTAATCCTTTTATAAAATGAGTTAAGCGCTTTCACTGATAAAATTCCACTTCTTCAGACCATATAAAATAGCTTCATACACACCTACATAAATAACTAATCCAAAAACATGTGATCAAGCAATTAACTTATACCAATTACCTTAAAGAGATAACAAAATTAAAAACAATACTAATAACCAAATACATCATTTAAAACTTTACAATTTCCGGGGCATTAACCTTCACCAGTAACATCCATATAGTTTGTGATGTCATTAAACAAAATTGGGGGATATTATCAACGATACAGGAATTGGATGGGATAATAGATAAAGTTCCGAGTTTTACTTTTAGGAATAATAAGACATTGAAGAGTCATCTTTGCTATAAATCCCATAGTATCCTGGATAGCATGCAATCTGATAGAGTAGGTACTTATACCTGCAGGAGATGTATGGCTTGTAATATATACATGTAGGAACACATTTTGTACACCCACATTTAGGTTTCAGGATAGATTTTTCTTTTTATGCAGACTGTCATGCTAAAATTGTGGTTTATTTTTCCTACTGCACTGTGTGTTTTTCACTACTATATTGGGAAAACTAACCGTCCATTAAAAGATAGGATTCTAGAACATATACATGATATCAGAAATAAGAAAGCAGTGCATTAGCCATGCATGTAGCTGAAAAAGATTGGACACATCAATTTAAATTTATGGTAATTGAAATAGTAAGAACTAGTAAGAGGGGAGGGAACATAAAAAATCGAACAGAAGCGGCAGAGCAAAGGTGGATTTTGCGCTTAAAGGTGGATAAGACACCTGGTTTAAATACCAAAGTATCATTGAAACCATTCCTAAGAGCCAGACCACTAAAACATTGAATAATATAAGTAGCCTTTTTGGCAATAATTAGTATATATGAATTAAAGTAGCTATATATATTTTTTATTTTCTTGATACTTATGGTTTACTATTTTAAATTATGAATACATGTGCATATTATTGTAATTATGATTGTTCTATCTTACCTGCCCTGGAAATTGTAGAGTTTTAAATGATGTATTTGGTTATTAGTATTGTTTTTAATTTTGTTATATCTTTAAGGTAATTGGTATAAGTTAATTGATTGATCACATGTTTTTGGATTAGTTATTTAAGTAGGTGTGTATGAAGCTATTTTATATGGTCTGAAGAAGCGGAATTTTATCCCTGAAAGCGCTTACCTCATTTTATAAAAAGATTACCTTTTTCTATTAGCTCCGTTGTGTGGAACAATTGTGTTTTGGTTTCATATCAGATTTTTCTGTCTGTTCCTTTATCTAAGAGGAAGTTACTTCTGAGTTTGAACATTTAGGAACGACTCTAAGGCTAACTTCCTACTATTAAGTGATAACCTGGCAAAATTTCAAACCCCCATAAACTCTAAGAATACTGTTGCCGACACAGAACTTTTCACAGAAACCTTATACAAGCATGTTAATAGTTGCACAGAGGCAGCTGTATCCACCAGGAAGAAGTACAGAACTAACTCAAAAAACAAGCCACCCTGGTGGAATCACAAAATCAATAGGCTGTATAACCGAAGGAAAAAAATTATGGCGAAAATTATGAGGTGCAGCACCCAGCAGGATAAAAGCACTCTCATCAAACTAAACAAACAACTCAAAGGACAAATAAAGTCTACCAAAGACTAATTTGAGGAAATTTGACTTCCCAGGCCAAGGACAACCCCAAGGCATTCTTTAGTTATGTCTGCAACCTCAAAGGCAATACACAATTGTGTGCAGATCTAATTGTAAATGAAGCCACCTATACTGAGCCAGCAAATATAGCAAACCTACTGGAAGACAAATTTATCTCCGACTTTACACCTCTCTTTCCCTCAAAGTCCCCTCAGAAAATACCATCAAAGATAATTCCCTTTACTATCACTAGGGAACAAGTTCTTAATGCTCTCTCTCTAAAGCCAAGAACACTACATCAATGGACCCAGACAATATCAAAGGATGCCACCCAAATAGCATGAAACATGACCTATCAGGCCTTCTGGAATTGCTATTTAACTGTAGCATCCAAACAGGCTTCATGCCTCATGAATGGAGAACAGCAACAGTCATCCCTCTGCATAAAGATGGGCCATCTACAGGCCCTGAAAACTACAGACCTATAAGTCTCACTAGTACCATATGCAAAGCCATTGACAGAATTATCATGGAAATAATCACCAATGGCATAGGAAACTTTCAGACATTGGGTGCAACCCAATTTGGTTTCAGCAAGGGCAAGTCATGCCTACTCAACCTGGTGGACTTCTTTGAGAAAGTCACCAAAGCAATGGATAAGGGCAATTGAGAAACTCTCTCGGTTGGGGTTTAACCCTTATATCACTAGATGGGTAGCCAATTGGCTGAACGGCAGAACACATACTGTCAAAGTTGGTGACACCACCACTACCAGTAGACCTATCACCAGTGGCATATCACAAGGATCTATGCTGGGCCCTTTACTGTTTAGAATTTATTTCTTGGAATTCCAGGCCAAAGAAGATAGCCTTTGGCTTACCAAGTTCACTGATGATTGAAAATTGGGTACAATCACTGAGTCTCTCAACAATGTTAACATATTACAGGAGGGGCAGACAAATGACTGGTGACAAAGGCATGGTCTAAAACTAAACTCAAAAATTGCATTATTATCCCCTTTGGCAAAGCGAAATTCCCTGCTAATTGCAATATTGAGAGCACTCCCTAAGTTCAAACCCACTGGTGTGAGATCTGGGTACACAGGTAGATAGCAATTTGAACTTCAACCAAATTTCTACAGTGGTAAGGAAAGCTTTCTACTTTGCACATCTCATAATTAAGGGCATCGCATCCAGGTTAAAGGATGTTATAACTCCTCTGCACTTGACCCTCAGCAGACCATTAATAGAGTACAATGCTCCCTTCTGCATGTACCTCACCAGACACCTGCAACAACTGGAGATACCACAGAGGTTTCTCGCTAAGAAAGTACAGGGCTACCAAACCATGACTTACATGGACAGACTGAAAGCCCTATCACTGAACTCTGTATCACATAGGCTGCTGACAGGTGATTTGTGCCTGGCCTACAGGGCAGTCTCTGACCCTCTCCTGATGGATATGCTGCACATCTGCAAGTCAAATGGCACAAGAGTCACTCGCTTTATGGATCTTAGCCTAGCTGTGACATTACCAGAACATGCTGGAGAGACAAATACATCTCCCAGAGAGTGCCACTACTCTGGAATAAACTTCCAGTTCATGTGAAGCAGAGCTCCTCACTGACCCTATTCAGGCACAACCTGGGCAAATGAATGGGAGACCACAAATTCACCCCGGGGTGGCACCCATGTCCCTCATGGATGGGGGTAGTCAGTGTTTATCATAGACTTGCTCTGCAAATTATGTCCATCTAACCAAGGACAATTGAGGCAACTCAGGATTAATATGGTTAGGCTTGTAAGTGCTTTAGGGCAGCTAGACTAGCCCAGTAACCCCCTATGAACCTATAAACTTTATTTCTAGACTAAAGCCTTCAACACAGTTTGTCACAGACAATGTCTACTTCAAATGTCCTCATTAGGGCTGTCTCTCAGCACACCCTTCTGTGGTTCAAAAGCTACATATCTGTACATTAAATATGTTTGCATATACCCTTAAGAAGCTATCCAAAGGCTTGAACAAGTATATATATATATTGAGCACTTGCAAGTCTGACTGCCATTTTGTAGTTAGCTGTTGAGATGTGAACATGTATGTATGTAAGCTCTGTTTGTTAACTAGTTTGTTCATATTTAATGATGCTGCTGTCCATCCTGATGTGACTGTATGTATTAAAGCATCAGAATGAAACCCCAAGCCTTCTTGTTTTATATCTTAGAGAAGAATGAGTGACATGGTGTCAGAAGTGGCATGTCTGATTCAAAGATGGCTGCCATTCTGTGAACACTGCTGAACTACATCTCTGTATATACCCTGAGGAAATCTAAATTTTAAAGTGATACTAGTAACTTTTTAACACTAAATCTTTGATAAAACAACTACAACTTCATCTAACTACCTTGTAGGAAGAAGAAAATCCAAAAAATAATACATTATTCAACAGGATTATAATAGATTAGCTGGCTCTGACAAGGAAATCAAACAAAGGCACCGTGTGCTCTATATACTTTAAACTTCTGTACTGGACAAAGATGTCAAAAGAGAAAAAAAATATGGACACAACCACTACCAAAATAAAACTTTCAGAGCTACGGTCACCAGAAAAAGATGTGATCTCTAAAAGGCAAAAAGTTACTAAACTACAAGAACAACAAAAGCCAGAGACTAAAACTAAATTAGATCAAGCACTAAATATGGAAGACATCAAAACTGCCTTATTACCCATTCAAGAGGCTCTGAAAGAATTAACTAGCCAAATACAAACGTTTGGAAACTCTTGCAACCAACTACTTGAAAGAATGGAAAAATCTGAAGCTCGGATTTCTGAAAATGAAGACAAACTAAATCTATCAGCAATAAAAACAAGTATACATGATTCAGATATTCAAGATCCAGGAGAAATGACATCATTATTAGAGGAATTCCAGAATCGGTGCAATATAATGACTTAATCCCATCTATAATACAAATATTTACAGTGATCTTAAATGACTCTGACAAATATTTACAGTGATCTTAAATGACTCTCACATGGTAAAGAAAATCATTATTGAAAGGGCACATAGAGCTTTGAGAGAACAACAAGCTTCTAATACTCCAAGACCTGTATATGTTAAAATTCTCAACTACCAGGATGTTAACAGAATACTGGTAACTGTTAAAAAAAGTGATGGAAGTATCATGTGGAAAAACAACAAAATCTCTCTGGCTCAAGATTTACCTGTGCAAATCAGACAAGCAAGACAGTCCTTATCTCCTTACTGCAGATTTCTCATTGATAAACAGGTTAAATTGCAAATGAAATATCCTAATTCATTAACATTCACAGTACATGGGATTAAATATTCTGTTTCTGCAAAAAAATGAAGCAAAAATTACTTTTCTGAAGGTTTTTAAAAGTGTACCTGCTTCTGAGACTTGAAATGTATTTCCTTTGGGACTATCAGGCTGCCTGAGGTCGGATTTGCTGATTACTGTGGCTCGAGGTCTGGGTAATCCTTTGTCTTCTTTTGAAATGCTTTAGGCCTCTTCTGGATTAATAGGATTGCTGTTTTTTGCTGTTTTCAGCTACCTGCGATCATTTTCCGAAGTTTTATGGCTTCCACGAGCTGTCTGTGTCAACGAGAAGACAGGAAATGCCTTTAGGACTGTCGAGGGGACAGATTTCGATGTGGCACTTCCGGAAGTCCGTCTGTAATAGCGGTCCCCCATCGCGAGTATTCTGCATAGTTCCTAGGCTTAGAAACCCGACAGGACTGATTTTTAACCTTGTAAGGACATTGTAACATCAAGTGATGTGCTGTTTTGTTAATTTAAGCACATAGGAACATTTTTAAACACTGGTTAGTTAGTTACTAATATAAACACTGTCATATATAGTAGATTAAAAGGCTGTATGCAGTACTGTTAAATATAGAGGTTTTAGTACATTTTGCAACTTTATAATATTTAATTTAACCTTTATACTTTTACTCAGGGATGATAGCTATATATTACATTATTTACATATTAGTTTATATGAGTAGAAAATAGCAATAGTTTATAATGTATAAATAAGGAAAATGTTTATTTAAGGTATGTGTGTTTTTATATATGGTTATAACTTAGCTTTTCTCTATAATAGAAGGAAAACTTGTCCATTTGTTAAACTTGTATTTTTTCAAATGTTATTTTATGAGTATATAGGTGAGGTTAGTATGTATATATAGCGTGTTAGTCACAATTACTAAAGTTTTTTACAGTAATTTATATCTTTAATATGATTTCTTTTTTCAATAACAACTAATCCAAGATGTAGACAACAGTAGTGTTTGTTAGGGAATGTCTAGAATAGACTTTGTAATAGTTAGGTTAGTTAATATAGGTCTTTACTATAGGATGTGTTTAAGGTTTTATAAATTAAGATTTTTTTGTTTTTGTGTTTCTTTGACCCTTTCAGTCTTCTATGTTATGCAAGACCTATGTATGTCCTGGTCCGGGATTAGAGTGGATAGGCACTGGTATAGGACGGGATGTCAAGAATGCTTCCAAATTATGTATGTTTTTCAAGCTATTTTACCTTTCCTTTTTGTTTTCCCTTTTAAACTTTTACTTTATAACAACTATCACTTGATAAGCATTAACTCTCTAATATCCTTTTCCTCCTTTAGTTGCTTTATCTTTCACTGAAAGTATAGATTTTACTCATCTACTCACTCTTTTCTGTATATTTCTCTTCTCTCTTTTACTCTCCTTATATAACCTTCCTATAAAATAACATGAAATAAGTTTAAACTTTATTTTTATTGTGTGAGAATGAGGTATCCTATCATGCTATGTTATGTGAATATTAAATCCTATGATGTCTTCCTGCATATTTGCATATCCCCCCTCCTTTCACTTTCTTACCTCGTTCATTTTTTTGTATATTTTGTAACTGTGTTTATATCTATGTGGAGCTTTTATCCCCGGGCCTCTACTGAAAATGGAAATATATCCAGTTAGACTAGCCCGGTTAACAAATGTAAAATAAAATAAATAAATAAATATTTGACCGTGGGAGGTGGACTCATGGAATGTTAAAGGACTCAAGAGCTTAAAGAAGAGGAAGTTAATTTTACACTTATTGTTGCAGGCTAAGGCAATGTTTATATTACTTCAAGAAACGCATTTAACTAATGAGTAATGGGTTGATGTCCAAAAAAGAAAATGGATTAGAGAAGTAATAGCCTCAGAAGGTAAAACTAACAGTGCTGGGGTAGCTATTAAAAATAATTATAAGGGAAAGATTTTAGACTCTAAGGCAGATAAAGATGGAAGATGGTGTTATGTTGTTCTTTTAGCTACCCAGTTTGATAAAACTATTTTATTGTTAAATGTTTACGCACCCTGTAATGACCAGCATCTATTCATAACATCGTTATATCCAATTTTGACGCAATATGATAAATATTATATAATTATTGGAGGAGACTGGAATTCTTATCAGAATCTGAAGTTGGATAGATCTTGTCCACAAAGAACATTTAATAAACAAGTGGTATCAGTATTAAGTGATGTTAAGGAAGACTTTCAACTATATTATCCTACTCAGTATTTAAATACTGGTAATAGTATAAATAATTATACCTTTTATTCCACGTGTCATAAAATGTGATACAGAATAGATTTCTTTTTGATTTCAAGAATAATGGTTAACCTGGGACCCTTAGTTGTTACACATGCATGTTACTTGTCAGATCATTCAAAAATTTCATTAAGTTTTGCTAAAGATCCAATAGAGGCCCAGTGGCAAAAAGGTTTTAACTGGTCTCTTAACCCAAATTTGTTGAATAAGGAGGAAATACTGCATGAAATTATAGGTCATCTTAAAAAGTAATTAGATAGATTAAAGAAACAACAAGGTGTACCTGACATTGATTGGGCGACAGTTAAAGCCAAATAAGAGGGATCTTTTTGCAAAAAGCTTCATACTATAAAAAAATACAAAATAGAGATATTCAAAAATTGGAGGCTAAAATTAAGACACTTGATCAAGAATTGATTCAAAATTTTAATACTCAAACAGAGGTGGAATTACTTAAATGTCAAAAAGATCTCTTCTTAATACAAAATAGCAACTTGACATTTCTGGAACATAGGATGTTAGTGAGGTATGCCAATCATGTGCAAACACCATCAAGGGCATTAGCTAGGATAATTAATCAGTTGAGAACAGCAGTACAAATTTCGGAAATACATTTTAGAAATACAACTTATTTCAAAACCAAAGATATCATAAATGTTTTTGAGCAGATATATACTAGTATATATGGTGAGCACAGTGATTTATCCCCCTATAGAACTAGCAAGGAATGTTTACAAAATATTAAATTTCCAAGAATAGAGGACAGTATTCAAAGAGATTTGATTAAACCAATATCTGAAGAAGAAGTAATATATACAATTCAATATATAAAATCGCATAAGTCACCAGGTCCTGATTGTATGACGGTGGAATTCTATAAGAAATTTGACAATATCTTTGGCAAAATACTCTCACGTGTATTTAATTATATAATGAAGAACAAAATTAGTGATCCCCATCTCAATGCTTCAAAAACTATTTTTATACCTAAACTTAATTCTGATTCTCAAAACCCTGACAATTATAGACCAATTTCATTAATAAATGTAGATATGAAAATTTTAACCTCTATTATAGCTAATATATTAAAAAATGTTATGCATCATATTGTATCTAGGGAACAGGCTGGTTTTATGGCAAATAGACAAACTAGTGATAATACATTTACATTACATACTTTAATAGCTTATGCTAAACAGAAGAACCTTAACATGTATGCGCTTATAGTTGATGCACAGAAAGCTTTTGACAGGGTTGATATTGACTTTTTGTTTGAAATTTTACCATATTTTAATATATCTCATGAGTTTGTTGAAGTGCTAAACATTCTGTATAGTAATCCTTACACCACATTGTATATAAACAGAAATTTTTCTAAAAGAATACCAATCAAAAATGGAACACGTCAGGGTTGTCCTCTGTTGCCTTTATTATTTAATATATACATCGAACCGTTATTCCTATACATTAAACAGAATGTATACCACAATGCTCCACTAGTTTACGGAACAAAAATATCAATGGCAGCATTCACAGACGACCTGAATATTTATTGTACAACTCCAGTCTCAGACACTAAAAAGTTACTAAAAGCGATAGAGAATTTTTCAGAAGTTTCCAACTATAAAATTAATCTAAAAAAAACTAGTATTTTCCCATTGAGAACTCCCAAACCCTTTTCACTGTTGCCTCTGGTGGGACAAATAATGTGTAAAGATAATATTAAATACTTGGGTATTGGCTTCGCTACGGATGATAAGGATTTTTATGTTACCAATATTAAAACAGTTTGGGATCAAATAGTATCTGATTTGGGGAGATGGAAGAATCTACGACTACCAGTATTATCAAAGGTATCAGTTATCAAAATGAATATATTACCACGATTATTATATATTTTCAGATCTGCTCAGGTAGTAATTTCAAAAACATTTTTAAAACGAATTCACAAAGAATTAGCTAAATTTATTTGGGAGCTGAAGAAAACAAGGATCTCATATAAAAAATTAATGACTCCAAAACATAGAGGTGGATTGGAGTTACCAAATTTTGAAACTTACTATTTTATAATAAATTCAAACAGGCTTCTAAGAATCACTAATTATAATATAACTAGCACTAAATGGATTCCTACCTGGGTAGTTCTGAATTATAAATATATTTTACATTTGAATATTACTCCTAAAGCCATACCCTTTTTAGGTAAAGAAACTTTGAAACTATATGGGTTAATGGATCACATTAAACTATATGTAACGTCCCTACAAACTTTATTTCAATCATTAGATCTTGCTCAATATATGATGGCTTATCAACCCTTTCATAGAAACCCTAACTTGAGACTAAATAATAAATTAATTGATCTTAAAGAATTCCCCTTAATAATCAACTTAACTTTAATAGATATTTATACACTTCTTAAACTCTCGGCTAATCAGATAAGAAAATAATTAAATTTACCTAAAAATTATCTCATTATTGTTAGACAAATTAAGGAACTTTCTATAAGTTACTTTAAAAATTTTAAACCCAGAGAAGAGAATATAATTAAATGCTCGGATTTGTGGCAAGCTCTCCAACAAGATATTAAATTTATAACAGCAGCAAATAATTTAATAAAGGAGTTTAAATTCCAAGATAAAGTTCTTGTGTCAAAATATTGGAAAGAGAAAATGCCAGAGATAGAAGACAGTCATATGATAAAAGCAATCGACTTGACTATAAAATCTATTTCTCTTCAAAAACTGATGTATACCCAGTTGATGATATGGAATAATGCGTATTATACACGCCTTAGCCTGCATAAATTTAATTCCAAAAATTCACCAGTTTGTCCATACTGCAAGGATCAATCTGCTGATCTTCTTCATATGTTCTGGAGTTGCAAATGCATATACAAACTTTGGAACTCACTTAAGATACAACTTCAGAAGATGGGTTACCAAAGTTCAACATTGTCATGGGAATTCATGATTTTACATATTCCCCCAAAAGAACTTTCTAAATCTCAATGTATCATATTAATCAATATTTTCTTATTAATGAAGCTATACATAGCTACTAATTAGTTGGACCCATCCAAAACATCATGGAATAATTTTAGAGTATTAGCAATAAGGCATATAGTAGTTCACAAACTACTTTTGAACCAACATAATAAAAATATTAAAAATGCAAAAATATGGGAACAAGTATTTAATATTGTATTAGCGTAACATCTTATATTGAATTTAGCAAGAATTTCTACACTTTTAAGAGACTCTGTAACAGCAACTTTTTATTACTCGAATTGATCTTAACCACTTTTATACTCTGTGTGTATAATTCAATGTGTTACTTGGAAGCATTTATGTAAATATTGTATATATGTTATGGAGTTAGTGTTAGTTACATTAGTTGGTAGTTTTTTCTTAATTTTCTGTATTGTTTTAATTTTATATGGAATATAAGAAAACAATAAAAATTATTATTGAAAAAAAAAAAAAGAAGTGGCATGTCTAAAAGGACATGGGGCCAGAATGGGAGCCAGAAGCAAGACCGAGAAACACAGCTAATATAAAGGAGTGAATCATCCCTAAAAATGTGCATACTTCGCAAAACAGGTCAGAAACTAATTTCAGGTACTAAAACTTGTTCAGCACTGTTTCTTTTTGCATACTATGAAACAAGGCATACAGAACGCTTTAAATAATTTTTGCCTGACCTGATTTATACGATATTGATAAAAATATTCAAATTACTACTGGAAATGTTTGAAATAAAGAACAAATTGCATAAAACGAATAAAAATAAAGGGAAATTACTGCATTTTTGCAAAGCATATGTATTTTTTGTATTAATCAAAGATATCTGAGTTATCAGAAGTGTATAAAGTGTTCACGTTTGTGCAGTGTTACAGTAAAGTTATTTCACAAAGTGCAGCCATTACAGGGCATATTTCACAGAGTACAGCCATTACAAGGCATATTTCATAGCCATTACAGAGCACATTTCACAAAGTACAGTAATTTGAAGAGTTTATTGCGCATATGAATGTTGTTATAAGCTCACAGAACAGTTTGTTCATACATAATTACAAGGACCATATTTTCAATGTGTTTGCGCATACTTTGTGGGCATGACAGACCTATTTTTGAAAACCCAGTGCACTTGTGTTTGACAGTAATATTGCTGAGAACTGGAGAGTGTTTGAGCAAGAGTATAACGTTTTCATAAAGGCTGCATTTTCTGATAAAGATGACCGTACAAAGGCATTCATTCTACTTAATTTAGGTGGGTCAGAAGCCATGGAAAGGGAGTGTTCATTTGTGTATGCACCTGTTATCTATACAGGAGAAGGAGAAAGCAATCATATTGTTGTACAGGCTGAGTCAAGGGAGGACCCAGAGTGCTTAAAATGTAAATTTAGAGAAATGTGTAACCCCAGACAAATGTTACAATCGACAGACACTTATTTTACACAAGGGATCAAAGGCCTGGTGAAACTTTTGCAGCATATATAACTGACCTGAGAAATAAGGTTAAAATGTGCAGATTTGGTGACTCAAGGGATGTGTTGATAAAGGACAGACTTGTGTGTGGCATAAAAGATGATGCTGTGAGAAAGATTTTACTTCATGACAGTGATTAAACATTGAATAAGGCCATTGAGATTTGTCAGATATACGAGCTCAAAGAAAAGCACACAAATATGCTTACAAATGAGAACAGCTCTAGAAGGGACAGTGATAAAGCTTATGTTGATAGTATGCAGCACATTATCAAGAGAAATGGGTCCAAGCACATGACAGCTGTAACCCTGCAGCACTCACTGGTAAACACCAGAACTTTCTAGCAAATTCTAGAAACAGCACAGTCTCAGTGAAGCATAAGATTGAGTCAGCAAACTCAAAGCATGAGTCCCCACCCACTTTCATTGCCAAGTGTCGTAATTGTGATGGAAGCCATGAATCTAAAAGGGAGAAATGTTTAGCTTTTGGTCAACAATGTCACAAATGCAATAAATGGAATAATTTCAAAAGATTTTGTAAATCAAAAGGCCCAAATTCTTTTATTAAAAGGGAACATTTTAATAAACAGTTTGATCTGTTAGAAAATGTCAGTTCTACTCTTTATGTTGGTGGTGTGTCAGTGCTTCATGAAACAGTTAATGCAGTAGATTTATGGACCAAGAAAGAAGTATTTTGTACTTTTCAGACAAATGACAAACCTGCAGAGCTCAAAGTTGATACAGGTTTCAAGTGCAATGTTATGTCTGCAGAAACATTTGCTAAAGTATGTAAAGGTGAAAGGCTTGATATGGCAAGGTGTGCGAAGCTTGTTGCTTATGGAGGTGAAGAAATTCAAACTGAAGGTTCAGTTGTGCTTTCATGTTACTTCCAGCAGTGTGGAAGGAGCTACGACTTATTATTTTATGTGGTCAAGAGGCATGTCCAGTCATTATTAGGGCTCATAGACAGTTTGAAAATGGGACTGCTTTCATTTAACAAGGAAGTCCACCATGTTAGCTTAAAAGACCACTACTCTAATTTTGCCCAGCACATTTTTTCTACCTGCTGTATGCAGATCTTTTCCAAGACAAACTAGACAAGCTTCTAGTTGTGTACTCCATGAAGTTAGACTCAGAGGTCAGTCCAGTTATCAGGCCAACATGTAAAGTTAAAATAGCCATGCAGGACAGAATCAAAGCCAAATTACATAAAATGGTGCAACAAGGTGTGATTTGTCCAGTTGAAACTCTAACTGAATGGGTATCTTCCATTGTGGTAGTGCATAAAAAAAGCTCAGATGACATCAGAACATGTATTGACCCACAAGATTTGAACAAAGCGCTAAAATACCTCCTCACCCAATGCGCACAGTCGAATAATTCACAGCCTTAATGCCAAATAACACTACTTTTTCTGTCTTAGATGGAAAGTGTTCAATTTGGCAAATTCAGTTTGACAAAAAAGCATCATTGCTCACTACTTTCAGTAATCTGTTTGGCAGGTACAGATTTTTGAGAATGCCATTTGGAATAAACTCTGCAAGTGAAGTCTTTCAGCATGCAATACAGCAAATCTTTTCTGGGCATCCTTGTCCTGTCATAGTAGATGACATATTAGTAGGAGGTCATGATGAAGCTGAACATGACAGAAATCTCAGAAAAGTTTTAGAAAGGGCATGTCATGTGAATTTTAAGCTCAATCCACACAAATGCAAGTTCAAGCTACAAGAAGTTACTTATGTTGGTCATTTATTTACAAGTACAGGCTTGCAATCAGACCCTTCAAAGCAACAGCCATTCTCGAGATGCCAGCTCCAGACATTGTTCAAGCCCTGCAATGTTTTGTTGGCATCGTCAACTACCTAGACAAGTTTATTCCAGCCTTGAGCCAACTTTCAGCATCACTCAGACAGCTAACACGTAAAGATGTATCCTGGTCTTGGTTAGAGCAACACAAAGAACATTTGATGTCCTGAAACAGAGAATTGCAAGTCCACCAACTCTCAGATACTATGATGTTCACAAGCCAGTTACACTTTCCTGTGATGCTTCAACATCTGGTCTTAGTGCTGTTATTCTACAAGAGGATCAAACTGTTGCCTATGCATCAAGAACTCTTACCCAAACTGAGATGTAGTTTGCCCATATCGAGAAAGAGCTTTTGGCAATTGTGTCTGCATGTTTGAAGTGCCATGATTAATATAGTTATGGTAGACCTATCTATATAAAAACAGACCACCAACCATTAGTCACTATCCTGAGAAAGCCAATGCATTCAGCTTCAGCCAGACTGCAACGTATGATGCTGAGATTGCAAAAGTACAATTTCAATCTTGTCTACAAGAAAGGCAAACTTCTTTATCTTGCTGATACATTATCCAGAATACCCAGAAATACCACTGAACAGAATGAAAATCAAGGTTTTCAATCAATTAATGATTTTGAAGTCATTTTCTTCCAAACGTCTTGATGAGCTGAGAGATCACACAGCCACAGATCCAGTTTTACAAAGGTTCAACCACTTTATCAATCAAGGATGGCCGTCAAAGCAATCTAGTTTACTTCAAGAAGTGCAATCTTATTTTTCCATACAGAGATGAGATTTTGTCTGACAAAGATATCATTATAAAGGTTTGAAAGTAATTGTTCCAAAGTCCTTGCAACCAGAGTACATTACTATCTTGCATCGTGGTCACCCAGGAACCAAATCTACCAAAAGTGTGAGAGACCTAATATTTTGGCCTTTTATGTCACAAGACATTGAGAGCGCACTTGTTTTTTGCTCAGTATGGTCAACATTATTTGATGTTAGTAGGCTCTTACTCTAGCTGGTTCGAGATTGACCTACTTCCTAATCTAGTATAAAGTACTGTCATTACTAAGATGAAGCATCATTTTGCAGTATATGGGAGTCTGCACAAAGTTATTTTTGACAAAGGCATGCAGTTTACAAGCCAAGAGTTCAAAAGATTTGCTGAAGAGTGGAACTTTACTCATGTCCCATGTAGTCCAGAGTACCCGCAGTCAAATGGTTTGGCAGAACGAGCAGTGCAAAGTGCAAAGCAGTTACTAGAGAAGTCAAAATGAAACAATAATGATGTTTTCCTGAATCTCTTGAATCTCATAAATGGTCCTCGTGATAAACATCTTGGTTCACCTGTTCAGAGACTTCTGTTGTTGTTTACAGCATATTGCAGCTGTTGCACTGATGTTAATTACTGGCAGTACCTTGGTAATACTGCACAACTATTACCACTCTTTCAAGTAATCTTGCACTATTGAAAACAACACCGATATGGTATCACCCTTTTAAGAGACCAGAACAGACAACTTCAGTGAATGGTTGAAAGCTTACAGTTTTTTTATAGGAAAGCCTGGGATCACTTACCAACTTTCTCCCCCGGATTTACTAATCTTCTGTGCAGGACTAGTCTAGTCCTGCACAGAAGTGCTCGTTTAGGAGCAGGACGGTAGTGCACCATGCATAGTAATGAAGGCGCGCTGCCTGAGCCCCCAGGCTTACACGGAGCGTGTATGAGTGCATGGGGTGTGTCTGAGAGCAGAGCTCTCAGAATAAACATGCCCCTGCAATGTTGAACAACAGAAAGTGGAAATAAATGAGCGGGACCGCTCATAGGTGTCCACATATCCCCACTAACAGTCTCCCGTGTGTACGACAGCAACAGGACATAAAAACAAAAGAAGAAACCCCTGTATTGTTTTCTAAATCTCCGAGTACAGCTAACCATAGGCGCGTGGGTGTGCCCATTGCTTAGCTATGGTTAAAGCAGCCTTAAAGACTGAAGAGGATAACAAGGACGATATATGCAAATGAAGCATCTCAGCAATAGTGAAGTGGGCAGAACATTCGCCTAACGAGCAGGCATTTCCAGTTCGAGTCCCAGTGCAGTACAGTCATTTTACATGGCAAAGCATGGTATAAGCAATATCTGTAATGCAAAACCCACTAAATAACATATATTTATGAACTGCAGTACTGTAGGAAATGCACATGTGAATAGTCAGTATCATAATGAATAAGGCAGCAGTAAGCAGGTGTAAGCACAGATAAGCATTAGTAAGCATATGTAAGCACCAGTAAGCACGTGCAAGTGTGTTTGTGTAGCGGTAAGCACTGCCTACACAAATTAAGCAAAGGAGAAGCTAACTGGGGGTAAGAAACTGTGACCAGAAGTTAGCAGTGCTCAACTCTGCTCAAACCCACTTACATCCACTTTAAAGTGCCTTAATCACTCCGTATCCAATGGCCGGTGTTTTGCCCAGCAACAAAACAAACAGCTTCTGCAAGGATGGAACCCAGGACCATGCACACCATACACAACATAATTTATCACTAAGCCATTCCAGATATGCATAAATTGTATGTTGTCAGAAACATAACTCCAGCCCAGTCATGCAACAGTACAGAGAATGTACACCTACATCTAGATGGATGTGTGTGTGCAAATATATTACTATCTAAATGGATACAACATATCTATAGATGTAGTCACATATATATATATATATATATATATATATATATATATATATATAGAGAGAGAGATAGATATAAATATCATATCCAGAAATATATACATATATATGCAAATATATGAACATATATATATACATGCAAATGCTGGCATCTACACATATATATGTCAACACCTATATGTCCACATATACACAGCAAGTTACATATATGTACACAAATATATGTCTCCATAGGTATATATGGACATAGTTAGAAATATGTAAGCAAATATATATACCCATAGAGGTATATATGGCCAGACATCTGTAGATAGCAATGGTAGATTAACAGAAGCATGTATGTCCACATGCACCGTTAATGGGCTTGAGAGGCCCCAAACAATATACGTCTCGTACGAATTGGCATACCCCCCCAGCCAAACACGTCTGCCCTGCAATACACTACCAAGCTCATTGTATTGTATCTGTTTTATTTAAATAGGGATTTATATTAGCCCTCTGTTATGTTTCACATGTTGTAGAAGTATCATAAAAACGATCCAGCACAACGGAGAAAAAGTGCTTAAAACAATTTTATTGTGGCATATATAAATCAGCAATAAATCTGCAAACCGGTTTCGGCTATATATTCAGCCTTCCTCAGTGCAAAATAAAGGTGTAGAAAGCACATCCTGGTATCTCCTTATATATCAAGAATTTAAAGGTGTATGCATATACAAAAAGTGAATGTATATAGATATTTTTTATATATAGTTTTTATATACTCTCAAGCATATCAAAAGCTTCAAGATCCACGTAAACAAATATTGAATAAACTTGAGAAATTAAAATATGAAATGAAAATATTAATCATAACAAATTAAATCTTTAACAGAAAAATCCCAAAGAGCCATTGATACATACTCAAAAGTTGGCTACAAATGACTAACATATTTCATTTAGCCCAGGTTTGAATACAGCTCCTAACCTGGTGATCCATGAGGATTCCATATTATTTAATCTGTCATGCCAGCCTGCTTCTATATTTCTATGCATATCAATCTTGTCAATGATGGTAAATTTGAATTGCGCACTGTTATGACTCATGGTATGTTTGTACAAAGCATTTGTGATTTTATGGGTTCTGATAGCACTAAAATGTTCACTTATACGATATCTAAACGGTCTGGAGGTTTGGCCCACATAAAAGGACGAACACGTGCAAGTTGCCAAATAAATCACCCAGTCCATACTGCAATTAGCAAAAATATTTATCTGGTATACCTTTGGAGTATTGCAACTGGTAAATTCTTTGGTCTTCATAATATGTCGGCATGCACTACAATGGCCACATGGAACACAGCCTATCAGAGGATCACCAAACAAGGTGGTCTGTATAGATGTAGAGGGGTTGTATCTTTTATAGTGTGTAAAATAAGAATTTATAGTCCTACCCCTACGATAAGAAAAAGCACACCTATTTGGTAGTATATCGTTTAAATGATCATGAGCACGCAAAATGTCCCAATGGTTGTTGATTATCTCTCTAAATGAGGATGTGTTGCTACCATAAGTAGTGACAAATCTAACAGGTTGAGGTGTGGATGTGTTAGATCCCTCATGGGCATGTTTGTATTGCAAAAGTTGTGATCTAGCTCCATGTTTGACCAGATTCGTAGTTTGAATGATACGACATTGATTGTATCCCCTGTTTATGAGTCTATTACTCATGTCTTGTTCACATTCTAAATGGGATTCTCTAGAAGAACAAATACGTTTCATACGGAGGAATTAAGATTTGGGAATGCTGTTGATGATGTGGCGAGGATGATTACTGAATGCATGAAAAAGTGTATTGTACTGTGGAAATTTTCTATGTACCCGAGTAGCCAAAGTGTGATCTGTTTGTCGGGAAATAATCACATCCAAGAAAACAATTTCCTGGTATTGCATGTTCAGGGTGAACTGAATGTCCTATGTATTATTATTCAAGAATTTCACAAACTCCTGTACTGAGGTAGGATCACACTGCCACACCATCCAACAATCATCTAAGTATCGTCTCCATATGTCCAAATCCGCCCAAAAGATGTTGTTCTCAGAATCATATATGAGTTGTTCTTCAAAAAAATCCCATGAATAAATTGGCATATATGGGAGCAAAGGATGCTCCCATAGCTGTGCCTCTAACTTGCAGTATGCTTGACCTTCAAAATAAAAAATGTTTTTGGTCAACACATATTTAGTCAGTTTAATCAGAAAATTATTGAATCCACTGGTGTATAGTTGTGAATGATCAAGCCAATATATCATGTGGTATGCTGGTATAAAGTGAAGTAACATCCAAGGTACATAGCCACCAATCTGATTCCAATTGAGTATCTTGAATAATATTTAAGAATTCGGTAGTGTCTTGTAGCCTGGATCTAACCATGAGTAATAGTGGCTTTAGATAATAGGTAAGGAATGCTGATATAGGTTCGGTAAGGGAACCCCTCCCAGAGACAATAGGTCTACCTGGTGGGCATGTCGGATGCTTGTGGATCTTTGGAAGTAAATATAGGTATTGTGGAATGGGATCAGAAACTTTAAGTTGTTTGCATATATGTTTATCTATAATACCCTCTTCCTTGGCCAGATCCAAAAGAGAGTCAATATGTATTTTGAAATTGGGTGTTGACTCAACCACCATCTGTATGTAGAACCTGGCATCAGATAATTGCTTAAGGGCTTAATTTTGATACATACTGCAATCCATTACTACAATACCTCCACCTTTGTCTGCTGGTGCAATAACTATCTTGTGGTTTGAACTGAGTTCTTGTAGCGACAGTCGTTCTTGTAAGGTTAAATTATGTCTAATCAATTGAAAGCCCCTATTGAAATGTCACTTTATACCAGCATACCACATGATGCTGGCCTATCAGCCATTACATATTGGCTTGATCGTTCACAACTATACACCAGTGGATTCAATAATTTTCTGATTAAACTGACTGAATATGTGTTGACCAAAAACATTTTTTATTTTGAAGGTCAAGCATACTGCAAGTTAGAGGCACAGCTATGGGAGCATCCTTTGCTCCCATATATGCCAATTTATTCATGGGATTTTTTGAAGAACAACTCATATATGATTCTCAGAACAACATCTTTTGGGCAGATTTGGACATATGGAGACAATACTTAGATGATTGTTGGATGGTGTGGCGGGGTGATCCTACCTCAGTACAGGAGTTTGTAAAATTCTTGAATAATAATACATGGGACATTCCATTCACCCTGAACATGCAATACCAGGAAATTGTTTTCTTGGATGTGATTATTTCCTGACAAGTACATCACACTTTGGCTACTGAAGTACATAGAACATTTCCACAGTACAATACACTTTTGCATGCATCCAGTAATCATCCTCGCCACATCATCAACAACATTCCCAAATCTCATTTCCTCCGTATGAAACGTATTTGTTCTTCTAGAGAATCCCATTTAGAATGTGAACAGGACATGAGTAATAGACTCATAAACAAGGGATACAATCAATGTCGTATCATTCAAACTACGAATCAGGTCAAACATGTAGCTAGATCACAACTTTTGTAATACAAACATGGCCATGAGGGATCTAACACATCCACACCTCAACCTGTTAGATTTGTCACTACTTATGGTAGCAACACATCCTCATTTAGAGAGATAATCAACAGCCATTGGGACATTTTGCGTGCTCATGATCATTTAAACGATATACTACCAAATAGGTGTGCTTTTTCTTATCGTAGGGGTAGGACTATAAATTCTTATTTTACACACTATAAAAGATACAACCCCTCTACATCTATACAGACCACCTTGTTTGATGAATCTCTGATAGGCTGTGTTCCGTGTGGCCATTGTAGTGCATGCTAACATATTATGAAGACCAAAGAATTTACCAGTTGCAATACTCCAAAGGTATACCAGATAAATATTTTTGCTAATTGCAGTACGGACTGGGTGATTTATTTGGCAACTTGTACGTGTTCGTCCTTTTATGTGGGCCAAACCTCCAGACCATTTAGACAACGTATAAGTGAACATCTTAGTTCTATCAGAACCCATAAAATCACAAATGCTTTGTTCAAACATACCATGAGTCATAACAGTGCACAATTCAAATTTACCATCATTGACAAGATTGATATGCATAGAAATATAAAAGCAGGCTGGCATGACAGATTAAATAATATGGAATCCTCATGGATCACCAGGTTAGGAGCTGTATTCAAACCTGGGCTAAATGAAATATGTTAGTCATTTGTAGCCAGCTTTTGAGCATGTAAAAATGGCTCTTTGGGATTTTTCTGTTAAGGATTTAATTTGTTATGATTAATATTTTCATTTCATATTTTAATTTCTCAAGTTTATTCAATATTTGTTTACATGGATCTTGAAGCTTTTGATATGCTTGAGAGTATATAAAAAATATATATAAAAAATATATATAAAAAAATATATATACATTCACTTTTTGTATATGCATACACCGTTAAATTCTTGATATATAAGGAGATACCAGGATGTGCTTTCTACACCTTTATTTTGCACTGAGGAAGGCTGAATATATAGCCGAAACCGGTTTGCAGATTTATTGCTGATTTATATATGCCACAATAAAATTGTTTTAAGCACTTTTTCTCTGTTGTGCTGGATCGTTTTTGTGATACTTCTACAGCATTTTTGATCAGTGCACTTGAGTCCACCTTGCGTGCCTTTTGGTTCTTTATGTTTCACATGTTGACATCACATTCCCTTCTCCCCCACCCACTAGGCAGGCCGACCAGTACAGGCCAATCCAACCCAGACCATCCTCGATCCATACATTTATTACCCACAGTTCCGCCCCCCCCCCCGCGCTGCACACATGCAGCCATCATCCCTTCCCTGGTTACCAGCTCGTAGCTACCACACCACCAAACACAAACATTGCACTCCCTCCACCCCCCCCCCCATTGGGACCCATCCTGTATGTTGTCCTACCAGAGTATTCTAGGTCTGGCACACACTGTAGTCCATGCACATAGCCATGGGTACTTTTGTAACTCTGGTTTTAGACGGAAGTTGAATACCCAATTTTTGGGATGTCCCACATGGGATGAATGTTTCCCTGGTACTAACAATAGATTTCATGTGTAACTCTGTTTACACTAACGGTTTTATTTGTAGGTATCGCAAAGCATACGTGGCACACAAGGTTGGCCAGTATGCAGCCGAAATACAGTATCCTGCAATACCAGTCTATATTACAGAACATGTAGCTAAATATGTAGAGGTATGTGTGTGTATAACTAAATAGATATATAGATGTCCCGAGCAATATATATATATATATATATATATATATATATATATATATATATATATATATATATATATATATATATATATATATATATATATATATATATATATTTTTTTTATATATATATATATATATATATATATATATACATTATATATATATATATATATATATATATATATATATATATATATCTATATATGTGTGTGCGTGTGTGTATATATACACAGATATATAGCTATGATATGATACAGCACATAAGAATGACATATGATCACAGGCCGTGCCAATGGGGGGTGAGGGGCCCAATCAACATACGTGTAACACGTAGCATTACCCCCCCCAGCCAGACTGGGGAAACATACAAACACACAAACAATGTAAACAATCCACTGCTCCCCAAACCACAGGCAGGACACAGCCAGTGGGGGGAACACTGTGGACCCACCAAGTCTAATCTTGCAACAGAGACAGGAGCATTCCTTATGGGACACCCCCAAAATTGTTGATGATTGGAGCCCCGTCCCTGCAACGATTTATCAAGGCAGGGTGTGTATGTACTCGGACTACAAGGTTGGGAAAGCCTGATGACCCATGGGTCAAGACAACATATGAAATGGGTCCCAAGAAGTGGAGAGTGGGCAGTGTGTAGTGGTGTGGTTAGACACGACCTGCACCCAGAGTAAGGATGAGTGCTGTAGAGGAGGGGTGGGTGGGGGAACTATGGGTATGCAATTATGGGCCGAGGCATGCAGGTGTTGGCTGGAGTGGTTCTATTTGGACTGCCCAGGGATGTAAGCAATAGTGCGAATTGGGCAGATTTGCCACCTAATGAGCAGCCATTCCCATTACGAGTCCCACTGCAGCACAGTCTATTTTACATGGCAAAGTACGGTATAACGATATGTGTTGTTACAAAACCCACTACATAGCACCAAAGAACACATGGTCGCAACATGCCACTGTAGGCATGTAAGCCAATCTAATTGGCATCACACATTATTATTGTAGTCCTCACCCCCACCCAGGGGTGTGAGTGTCCAACCCAACCTTTAAATGCAGTGTATATGCACAACTGTTGCTGTAGAAGACTAGGCCAGCTGTGGACCTTCCCTTCAGCCTTCCTGCACATCCCTGGATAATTCCCCTACTATCTCTCCCTCTTTGTGCCCCATGAACACCACTTACCTATCAACCCCTGTTCCATTTCTATTAATGTTTAAAGTTACAAGTAGGTGATACCCTCTTCCCCAACTATATTGGCAGAATCTGGAACCCCCTACCCACATGTATTACCTCAGCTGTCCCACAGGACACATGTAAATAACATATGAAGGAACACCAGAAGCACACTTGGATCAGCACATGCTGACCACCTGGTGAACCCCCCCCCCCCACTTTACACTCTATACTCCTACATCAACTAGTGAAACCCACTCCTATTGTCCTGCCTCGCATACAAATCCCAACATCCAACAAACCTTCCCTATTGCTCCCTTTCCAATTATTCCAACAGGCTACTGTACAGTTACAATGTCACCCCCCTCTACCTACCTACCTACCTACTCCTTTACTATTCTCTTTTACTCTACCACACAGGTATGGAATAACTAAACCTAACCCAAATACCTGAATGTAACCTATCCAGAACTGTTAAACTGGAATCCAACTTCACCTTAAACTGACCTTTGTCAACAGTCATATCTGATATGTAAACCTGACCTAAGCATGTATAATACCGACATGTTAATGTAAACTAAGCATGAAGAATGTGGTATGTGGCTATGTTACGTCTGTTACTCTCTATGAATGTGAACACCTAAGTATTACTTGAAATGAGTAGCTAGGGTTTACTGTGGAGCTCTACTCCCCAAGCCACAGCTGAAAATGGACAAGCATCCAGTCAGATTGTCCCAGTCAACAAATGTAAACTAAATACATGAAGTAACACGGGGGTATGTGCGAGCAAGCGGGTGTAAGCCTGTTTGGGCAGTGGTAAGCAATGTCCACACTGGTTAAGCAATGTAGAAACTAACTCAGCGTAAGACATCACAACCGAAGGTCAGCAGTGCTGAGCCTCATGCAAACCAGTGCATACCTGCCTACAATTGCTCTACAGTGCCTTAGTCACTCTGTAGCCAACAGCTGTCATCGTGCCCATTAACAAAATAATCTGCACTGCTAGGTTGCAACCCCCCGAACCTGCACACTATAGATTAAGTGAGTTACCACTAAGCCATGGCAGATACACATTCAGCTGCTGTGATCACAAACATATCATCCAGCACAGTCATTCAACAGTATAGGAAATGTATGTAAGTATGTAGATTAATACCAGCAAACATGTGTACATTGCTCAAGCACAGTATTTCAAGCAATCTATGTGCATCAAAGAACAGTGCCTGTCCAATCATACTGTGAGAACAGTAGTCTTGCATAATACCAAAGAGAATAATGAAAAATGGTGCACGCCTTGGGGGCATGTGGGAGTGCTTCATGCACAGAATGTCACACCTGGGATGTCGGTTCCGTGGAACTGGGAGATGAGACTGGCCAGCTGTGTGAGCAAACCACTGCTTCTCAAACCCTTGGCAGGATGCTACCAGTGGGAAAAACAGTGTAGACCAGCTAAGTCTACTCTTCACACAACAACAGGTCCGTCCCTGGCAGGACGAACCAAAAGTTGTGGGTCACATTGATGTCTCCACCAGTATCAGAGGAGGATCAAGGGAAGGCTCATACATACGTGGACTAAATGAATGAAGAGCCTGCAGAAGCTTGGGTTGAGACAGTATACTGGAGGAGTACAGAGACATGCAGAGAGGGAAATGTGTGGAGGTGTGGTATGGCTGGGCTAGCAACTGGAGAATGGATGGATGCTGTGTATGTGGAGCTCGGGGGCAGGGGGAAGGGAGAGAACATGGGTATGACATTATGGTAGAAATATGCAAATGAAGCAGAACAACAATAGTGTAGTGGGCAGAGCATCCACCTAATGAGCATGCATTCCTGGTTCGAGTCCCACTGTAGCACATTCTATTTTCCATGTGAAATCTTTATATGAACATTGTTTTGCTGTATAACCTATTAAATAACATTTAAATGTGAACTGGAATACTGCATTAAATGCAAATGTGAAGTGTCAGTGTCATAATGAATAAGGCACTAGTAAGCAGATGTAAGCACAAATAAGCAGTAGTAAGCATAGAGAAGCAGTAGTAAGCATGTTTAAATATGTTTGCACGGGGGTAAGCATTGCCTACACAGATTAAACAAAGTAGAAGCTAACTGAGTGTAAGAAACTGCACCCGGAGGTTAGCACTGCTTAGCTCCACGCAAACCCACGCACACCCGCTTACAACTGCTCAAAAGTCCCTTAATCACTCTGTATCCAACAGCCGGTGTTCTGCCCAGCAACAAAATATACAGCCTCTGCAAGGCCCAAACCCAGGACCCTGCACACCATACATAAAGTGATTTATCAGTAAGCCATGGGAGATGTACATAGCCCTGTTGTTTTCACAAAAATATCATCCAGCACAATCAGTCAACAGTACAGGAAATGTAATAATATCATACCACACAACATCTTAATGCAAGAATTCTGGACAAAGTGTGCCAAAATGTGGGTACAAATAGGGATATCTGTCAAATACTGGTCTAATACACTTAAAATGTTACTAGTTACACAGTTATATGTACTAGAACACATATTTTGAAGGAGATGAAAAGTCTGAAACACAAAAGTGTCGGCACGAGTGACTGACTTCAATCCTGAGATCATCCATGTCAATTGCCAAGAGAATGAGATACAGGCCAAAAATATAAGGTGAACATGCATTGACATATGGACAGATATATATCTGTAAATGTAGACAGATAAACAGCTATATATATATATATATATATATATATATATATATATATATGACTCACAATCATATAACATCAATTGTGCATAGATAAATATGTTCATTGTATATATATATATATATATATATATATATATATATATATATATATATATATAAATATATATATCTATATAGGGGTTTCACATATATAATTATACATATATATATATATATATATATATATATATATATATATATATATATATATAGAACTGTGTATAGCATTTCCACATAGGAACAAAATCCTGAGCCACTCATTATAACATAACAGACCATAAGCACTGTTAATGGGGGTGGGGGCTCAAATGAGGGACACCTGGTAATTAGTGCCATGTTACCCCCCCCAGCCGTAATGGATATGCTGTGCAATCCAATATCCAGCACATGCAGTACTTGACTTCAGGACCCTCCACAACACAGCTACAATGTTTTAACAGTAATCCAATTCACCTGTAACATATCATGCAGAAAAGTCATTCTACCGTAGGGAATGTACAATGTGGAAGGAGTACACATTACAATGGTGCAGATATGCACACACATCTATACACTGACAAATATGCTCAGGTATATATATATATATATATATATATATATATATATATATATATATATATAAGATATATGAGATATATAGGTACATACACATATACACAGACAAACAGTATTTTTATTTATTTATTTATTTGCAGTTGGTTTACCAGGATAGTCCATTCGGCCAAAGTGAACCCGTTTTCAATGGAGTCCTGGGGAGAAAAGCTCCATAAACAATCAAGGTTACAAAATTTTGTAGATAATAAGTTTACATGTGTTATAATATAGCGCAGACCAATTAATATGACAATATGACATAGACTGAAAATATACAATTAGATTAGACAAGAACAGACATTGCAAACAGTATAGGTTTTAGATAAATGAACAGGTAGTGCAGAATTTTAAGGAATGATTACAAAATATATACAGGAACATTAATATATAGAAAGTTTAAGTAAGAGGTGTAGACTAGAATAATATCTAGTTTGCAAGTAAATAACAGTTTATGAGTTGAAGAGAGGTTAGAAGGAGCAATGTTGATAAAAAGGGGAGAAAAAGAAATTTTGCAGTGTGAGTTATGTGGGGTGGCAGCTGGAGCATTCCTACTGGGATACTAGGTATGAGTGAAGAGTTTTTTTGAAGATAGAGTAAGTAGGGGTAGCACGAATGTGTGGTGGTAGGGAGTTCCAGAGTCGTGCTAGACTAAAGGATAGAAGGTGTTTGCCTGGGGGGCGGGCTGGTTTGCATATTTCTAGAAGATTTTGGTTATTGGATCGTAGTACTCTGTCAGGTAGATGCATTTTAAAGGCAGAGGAGAGGGAGGGACAGAGTGAGGGGTTGAGAATGAGCTTGTGTGCTAAAGTGACTTGGGTATAGATAAGGTGATTGGGTAGTTCTAGCCAGTTTAGTTTATGGAGAGAGGAACAATGGTGAGTGGAGGACTTATGGCTAGTAGTGAACTTGGCAATTTTGTTGTAACAACACGAGAGTTGAGTTTTCAGAGAGGATTGTAGATTAGTTAGGAGTGGAGCTCCATAGAGAAGGGAGGGTATGAGAAAGGATGTAGAGAGGGTGAGTTTAGTGGTGGGTGTAAGATAATGGTTTTGTCGATAGAGCATACCTAGTTTTTTATGGGTTTTTTTTGATATTTAGTTGTATGTGGGAATTAAATTTAAGCTGATTGTCAATTAGCATGCCAAGTAGCTTTGTCTCTGATACCAGTTCCAGAGTTGTGTTGTTATGACTAGTGATACAAAATGTGTTTTTGTTGAAAGGGGTGACCATTAATTTGGTTTTAGAAGCGTTGAGCGCTAAATGATTATTTTTCATCCATTGTTCAGTGGTTGAAAAAGCATCTTGAGTTAGCTTTAGAAGTAAAGGGACAGAAGTGGCAGAGCAAATAATAGTTGAGTCGTCTGCATATTGGATGATGTTAGAGAATGGGATAGAGTTCCGAAAGTCATTAATAAATATGTTAAAGAGGAGGGGACCTAATATAGAACCTTGTGGAACACCAGTTGGTGTATTAAGGAATGAGGAGGTGGCCTTTTTCCATTTTACTGCTTGATATCTGTTGGATAAGTAGCTGGAGAACCAGTTAAGAGAAGAGAGAGATAGGTTAAGCTTAGAGAGTTTAGCTATAAGAAGACTGTGGGAGATAGTATCAAAGGCCTTAGAGAGATCCAGTAGAAGGGTAGAAACAATATGACCAGAGTCTCGGGCTTTGTTTACAGTTTCCGGGAAGGAGAGGAGGGCAGTCATAGTACTGTGGCCTGGTCTGAAACCATGTTGTGTGGGAGTTAATAGGTCCTTATCAATGAGGTAAGGTAAGAGTTGTAGTTGGATACACTTTTCAAGGAGTTTAGAGATGGGAGACACGATAGCTATGGGATGAAAATTATTGAAATTGTTATTATTGCCTCCTTTATGTAAGGGTATGATAAAGGCCTTTTTCCAAATTTGGGGGACTGTGCCTTCTTGGATAGAACAGTTTATTAAAATACTAATGGGGTAGGCAATTGCTTCGGCAGCTATGCTGAGGAATTGTGAAGGAATATTGTCAGGAGCATTTGAACCTGGTTTCAGTTTTAGAAGAAGTTTTTTTATGGTAGAGGTGGGTATGGGTTTTAAAGAGAAAAGTGAGGAGTAGGAAGAGGGGGTATTTGGAGGTGGGAGTGATGAGGAGGGAGGGAAAGTGGGATAGGAGGTGGAGGGTGCAGAATGAGAAGATGGGAGAGGGGGTGAACAAGTGGGTGGTGGTGGAATGTGAGTGGATGAGGGTGGGGGTAATTTGGATGGTGGGGGAAGGTGAGTGGATGAGGGTGGGGTAATTTGGATGGTGGTGGAAGGTGAGTGGATGAGGGTGGGGGTAATTTGGAGGGAGTGGAGATGTTAGAGAAAGATGAGGTTAATTTGGAAATAGAATTACCACATTATATATATTAATAGCCATACATATGTAGACATATATATATATATTATATATTAGACATATAATAGGTATTAGTAGCCATACATATGTAGAAGTAGTGTGGAAGTACTGGGTGCAAAGTATATCCCTCAGCCACAAGCCCTGTAACTGGTACCTGTGACATGTGTAGTGTGGCAACCATTCCCACAAATGAGAATACTTACATTAAACATATACCCACCTACAATTCAAAGGACATGACACAACACATAGGTATGCATACACAGAAAACCTTTATTTGTGTACTATACAATAATGTATGCCATTACTTACAGCACATAGACTTTGAAATATTTAATCACTGATGAATGCAAGGCCCACACAAAACAGTAGATGCAAGCAATGTGGATATATAACATACTATGCTGTCCAGGCCAAGGCCTTCAGTTAGTACAACAGGAGACAAAGGATTTGCCTTCAAGATAAGTAACAATCAACAATTACAGATGTAGTTCAGCAGCCTCCAATTACACCCTGCAGTCAAGCCCTAGGGGGAAATGTATTAGTTGTGGTAATGTCAATGTATCTGTCGCATGTATGGACCCTGACCAACAAATTTTGTGTAGTCCATGATATGACTGAGATGATAGCAGGAATGCTAGCAGTAAATAATGATATGCCATTACCTAACAACCCCTAACTGTATCACAGCAGGACAAAGCCTGCCATATATATGGAAGACAGAGGCAGGAACACAGGACCATACTTGCAATATTGCTGTTACACACCCTGGAAATTGCTGGTGTTACAGGATTTGTTGCAACATACCTTTATGCAGGAATAAGACATCAGAAACACAAATGGATGTAGCCATGTACTGATAGCATGCAACAGACAGATTGCCGATGATATATCTAGGACAAGACCTGTGTGGTGTACAGACAAAACCAAACAGACAATCCACTGGCCATCATGTGTATAGGCCCACAGTTGAGAGCTATGCAGACAGACTGCGTTCCATCCTAAACTACTATGTACACACAAACACTGCAAGTCCAGCAATATACAATGCACATAACAACGCTACTCACTCTGTCTGTAGGTCTAGAACCTCATACAAATGTGTAGTTGGCCTGTGTCTGAAAGTCCTGCTGTAAGAGGTATTGCAATCTGCTGTCAGTAACACCACTGCCCACATACAGGAAGGATGTCCTCCATACTGGAAAGGTTAAGGGACAATGCCCACATGAGTCAGTAATATATAGTACTGGGTTGCCATGACAGTGGTTATCTGAAGTACTACACAGCAGGCTGCATGCAGTTAGCAACTGTTGCACACTGACTGGTGCAGAGCCCATCACCTGATCATGTGCACCAACTACAAAAGCCATGCTGAAATCCATTCAAACCAGCTCAATCACTCTAGTGGAGAGAGAGAGAGAGACAGACAGACAGACTCACACACACGCACACGCACACACACACACACACACACACACACACACACACACACACACACACACACACACACACACACACACACACACACACACACGCGCACACACACACATGCACACACACACACACACACACACACACACACACACACACACACACACACACACACACACACACACACACACACACACACAGAAAAAAAACGCAAACAACAGAAAGGTGTCACAGCTGTCAGGAAAAAAAAAGTATGTAAACCATAAATATATGTAATTGAATGTAATATGTGGTATAGATTAATAGGATGTATGATGTGGAATGTTTTATATGTGTCATCTGTAGTTGTCCCTGTAATGATGTTCCGCTGAACAACTGCTCTGGACAATACTGTCTGTCCCTGTAGGCAGTGGGACATACCTGCCAACTGTGCATATCAGCAATGAATGACAAAGATGTAAGCAATAATACTTGTGTTTGGTATGTTAGTATGGACAATAGCTGATGGTGGAAGTACGTCTGTCATGACAGACACATGGGTGTCAGAGCACAGCACTTGCAGGGCAGTCATGTTAATGTGTAATGTAGCATGCACAAATGCCATAGGTGTATAATAGGCTTACCAGCAATCTCTCACCATATATGCCACTCTAATGTTAGTCTGTGTTCACATGTGACACCTGTCTATGTTGCAGCAAAGCAGAACAGTGCAGCTGTGAATGAAAGACAGTTACAGAATGTGGACCAGATGTCTGTACCCACATATAGATAAATATCTGTGTGATATATAATGAGACGTGTATGTCTACAGATACACAGACACTCATATAGATATAGGTATATCAACAACCTACAAGATATATCTACGCATATATATATATATATATATATATATATATATATATATATATATATATATATATAGAGTGCTACAGAATCCTGAAAGCTCAAAATCCTGAAGAACAAAATCCGAGACCAAAATCCTGAAAGTTCAAAATCCTGAAAACACAAAATCCTGAAAACATGCAGGATACTTATTCCAGCACAAGTACATACAAAAAGAAATAAAACAAAAACTATATTACTGTTCTACAAGTATAAGCAGGGGGGCAAGCCCCTGCACTTCATATCTGCTACTTAAATATATCAACTCCAAGATTGCACTTAGTGTAGTGAAGTGCAATCTCAGAGTTGATATATTTAAGTAACAGGGGGTGTTGGGGGTGCTGGGGAGCTTTCCCCCTGCATATAGTTGAAGGGTAATATGTTTCTGTATGTACTTGTGGTGGAATATAGTAAGTGTTGGTATCCTGTGTGTTTTCAGGATTTTAAGTTTTCAGTATTTTGAGTTTTCAGGATTTTGAACTTTCAGGATTTTGGTCTCAGGATTTTGGTTTTCAGGATTTTGGGTTTCAGGATTCTGTAGCACTCATCTATATATATATATATATATATATATATATATATATATATATATATATAGTGGCACTAACAATGGCAGGCAGGTGAAATAGTCTGTAACACGCCAGCAAAGATAGTGTCCCACAGGGAACATGGCTACAAACACATAGCACAAAGCTTGGTACACTACAACATATGTCCCAATGGTAGGTAAGCAGCTGACATAACAATTACATTCTGTGAATGGTTTGTTGTAGCTGATATGGTGGGGGGGAGACAATGATGTGTATTAAGAACTATGGTAACCCTGCTGTATAAGTTGCTCAGACCTGTTTCCATCTTTATGTCTTCCAGGGAAGATGGCCCACAGCCGATTGCCAACTTACAGTGCTGCTGAAACTGAAGTCATCATTGAACATTTGGTACAGCACTACAAACTGCTGTTTGGCCGGACTGCCCATTATCAGCCGAAGAGGACCACACTGTGGAACGATCTAGTTCACAGGGTCAATTATGTCTGACTGCAGAACTGCAGCTATGAGCAGGTATGGCATCATTGCACTGACCTGCTTCACCATGTACGTTGGTGTGCAGCTGCCATATGGGGGGACCACCTTACAACAGGGGTGGGCAAGCCTCCCATCCACCCCTCATCCATATGGAGGAGCTTCTCAGCAGCCTTGTGGCATCTGTCCACCTGCAGCACCAACAACTGACAGGGCACATTGTGGAGGTGGGTGCTACTGACACACCGGCTGAGGAGCCTGCAGGTAAGGCCCCAGGGCACATCAGTACAACACTCTTGTGTATGCATCCACATCTGTACAGGTACATCATGCAAATCTGAGATGTCATATACATAGTCTTTTGCTGTGTAATAGTAATAAACAGACATGCATAAGCTGCAGTATTGTGGACCTTTACTGTTGATGTAATATAATGCTGCACTCACCCTTTACGAATGCCACAGCTGTGGCCACTGACATCAGCTTTCTCACACTCTTATGTAGGTCCCTCCAGGATACCATCATAGTAGCAGCCTGTAGCCGGTGAGTATGGTTCATGTTCATGCATGACAATACACTGGGCATGTAATAGCTATGGGATAATCAATGCACACATCTAACACACCTACCCATATTGCATGCTGTACACGTTCATGTTTTGTTGCTGTGAAATGCACTGCATCACAGTAGAGACCATGCTGGGGTATCAGAAGGGTACAACAGACACATGCAAGATAAATAACATCCTGTTATTGTGAAATTTGTCCACAGGGGTGAGAAGTATGGCAGGATGCACAGCCTACAGTAGGGACATGTGTGAAACAACACCCTCATGGCTGTATCTGCACACAATCAGGTTAAGTAACTGTGGCAGATGTACCCTGACCCCACAGCAATAGTGACAGCAGTGTATGCACTCCAAGGGATGTGCACATGAGTAGACCTTGCAACCATGCACAGTTCTGGGACATGTGTAGGGCACCCCCCTGTAGCAATGGTAAGGTCTGGTGGTTGTCAGTGTTATAGTCTTGTACTGGTCATACGTGCACTGCTGATGTTGTGATCTGTAAAGCAGACATCAGGCATTCACAGATGATATCTGTTCACATATCATCCCAGGTATGAGTTGCTCTAACACATAGGGGCTTTGAGCATTGGAGCTGACATAACTGACACAGTGCTACATATGCAGCAATGGTTTGTACACCTGTGAGGTATGGTGCACAGTACAAGGCAGGGTGCAGAACAGGTCCACAGTAACATTTTGCACATGGGTGCAGTGTTAACAAGGGGAAGGGCCATCACCGACCAACACAGCCCCTGCATCACACACATGTATACTGGCACTAGCATGAAGTCACTATAGTTGCACTGCATGCTGTTGAGCACCATGTGTAATGCATGCTGACAGAAGGGTAATGGGAGGACTGTGTGTACAAAAGTTGTGCAACCCCACATGTAGGTGGGTGTGTGGGGGGGTGGGGGGGTGTTGACTTTGTCTGTAAGTGCAATCCGGTGCAGTGGAGTGTGGTCGATGCATGTCAGATGTGTGTGTACATGTGTGTCTGTTTGTGTGGGTGTCCATGTATGCACACGCTATAGCGGGATTGATCACATGGTAGTACTTCTCCTTGGGATTGTGCTGTACATGTACATGGAGTGACACATGAGACACCAGGACAACCTGTCTGATATGTGAACACAGGACAGCTGATAGCATAACAAGGTCTGTAGCATGGAACATGCATTGTGAGGGAAAGTACATACCAGGTATACACGTCATATTGCCAGCAGCAGATAGATAACTGGCTACCCACGTATACAGCACTACTAATGCAATGGGGAATTACCAGAGCACATCAGTGAGTGTATCCAGGTATTACTGTTGTCCGCATGATGGGTTGATTGTGTAGCTGATGTGGCATGGACTGAGCAAGACTGTAGTATGAGAATCCGGTGTGTGACATATGTAGTGAATGTAGCAGCCCCAATAATATAAGGGCCATGTACACCATGACTGGACATGCACAGGGTAATACTGGATGACAGCAGTGAGGCCATGTACAACCTACGCCACCCAAGTCAAGGAGGTGATGGAGTAACAGGTCATGTGCTGTGATCACACATGTAGGCATGGAGAGGAATGATATGTTAATGGGTAGTATTAATGAGTGTATGTTAGCAAGTGCCATGCAGGATGGGGAACATACGTAACTGAATGTGGGACTGTCTGTAAACCCAGGGAAAGGGAGGTAGTAAGGTGGACTGTCAGTGTGTGTGGGTGTACGTGTGTGAGTGTGTGTGTGAATGAGTGTGTGTGTGAGTGAGTGGGTGAGTGAGTGTGTGTGTGTGCGTGTGTGTGCGTGTGTGTGTGTGTTTGTTTCCCCCACAGGTGGCGAGGTGGGTCAGGGTCCCTCCTGCAAGCAAACTGAGGTAGGTGTCCATATAGACACCAATGATGATGGTACTGTTGAGGCACAAGTGGGGTTGTCAGAGGTTGACACTGCACCATCATGTGTCATCACCCTGCTAGCCACCCCAAGCCCGCATACAGTTACAGTGCCCCTACAAACCCCATCACAAGTGGCTATAGCAGAGGGACAGTTGGCGGTTGGTGCCAGTGACCAGGAAAGTGTGGTGTCCATGCCAACCATGTCGGGTCACAGTTGGCATAGTCAGATGTCCAGCAGGGCACCACATCGGCAGACGTACGGTGGTGCTTGTGGGAGGGTCGCTGGTCATCATGCCCCTGGTAGAGGTGCCACAAATGGTACCACCAGGAGCATGTTTCAGGCCGTAATGGAGGCACAGGCACGTATGGAAATGTACATCAGACAGGGCCTGAGGCTGCAGAGGGCTGCTTTTTCATCTGTAAGTGGCAACCTCCGTGAACTTGCTGCTGTCCTCCGTGAACAGACAGAGGTCATGGATAGATGGTGGGGTGAGATGGTGGGCATCCTTGACCATAGTATATCCGTGCTTGAACGTGTGGTGGGAGTGGTGTGATGGCCACGTGGATGGCCCGAAACACCAGCAGCTGGCAGTCAACGTGGACATGTCAGTATGCCAAGCTACTCCTGTAGTGGCAGTACCAGCCCCAGCACACCACTGGGGGTGCTGTCCACACCACACCACAGCAGGCCTTGTGCACATGACCCTGGACATGTCCCAGGCAGGACATGGTTCCAGCGGACATCTGTCATCATCAGGGGAGAATTGCATCTCAAGGTCTGTACCTGCACGCGCCCATGGAACCCCTGGCAGGCACAGTCAGTGTGTGAATGGCTGGAGGCAGTGAACTGCACACTCTGCCAGGTATGGTATGCAGCTGTCCAACAACACCCGTATAGGGCAGCCACATGGCCGAACTGTGTGCATGCATACCCACAAACAATGCAACCACACCTAGGGCGATCCCATACCTACACACACCACATCACCACGCCCCAATCAATGAATCAAACCCCTCACCCATACACATGGTGACACATTTATGGACCACCCTCGACCTCTGGCAAACCAGCAACACACCCTGTGCATATGATGATACCTGTGCCACATCCCTGTCATCCATAACATCGATGCAGGGACAGGCTAATATGGTTCTGATGCACACGGTGACTGTAATAGAGTGCAGCAATGTACTGCAGTGTAAGATGTTGTCAGGGGTAATGTGTAATGCATACATGTCAGGTAGTGTAGCCATGCAGCTATGATGCATTTCAGCTGTTAGTAACACTGATTGTTATCTCCATAATTTTATCCATTTGTGCTGTAGGTGTACATGTATCAGCAGGAGGATGGTCTGCAGTCATATTCCACAAGGGTATGGCACTGTGGTGACACCATGGCCGTGACATATCTGGTGTACAGTTGTACACATGTCACAGGTTTGTATAACAGTTATTGCCTGTGCCACATTGTCAGGTGGCCTGCTGGTACATGTATAATATGCACCCTTATGTCAACCCATCCACATACACACACATCCTTACTTGGCAACACTGTGACTAGATCCATACCTAGGTATGTAGTGCTTCTGAACTGTGTGGCTTTCATTGCACACATGACACCACATATAGGATGAGGTATGTACCAGGTCACAAGTTACATGCAGAATATCCACAGACATGTACAATACGGTAATGGTGGATTTGATGTTTGCATATGGAGAATACATAGTGTGTCTTACCATCATATACACATTGACACATAACAGGCAGACACACATCTTAGAAACCTGGGTGTATTGTTGCTAACTAACTAGTCCATGAGTCCAATGTGTTACAGGTAGGCTGCACACAGCACATGCATAACTGGGCTGCATCCTGTTATCAGTTACCTGTATGGGTGATGGTGACAGTGGTCATCAGAGAGTGGTACATGGGACATATACCGGGTGTACCATAGTGTAATGACAGTGTACACAGCATCCACATCCCCCAATGGATATTGTACACACTGAACCTATTTTGATACTCTGACATACCCACTATCACACATTGCCCACGACACCAATACAATCCACTGCATATCACAACAGTGATACCACAGGGATATGCATGTTATGCATATGCCACAGGTATAGTAGGGTGTTGCACTGCGATGCCAGATCTATGGGCAGTGACAACAATATCTGTACACTGTGTGGCAATGTGTAGTGTAATAGGATTATGTGGCCTCGGAATGGTGTACCCTATAGATATGCAGACATGCACACAAACACACATGTGGCAGACCTCAGTAGGATTCCCATGCCTATTGACCCATTTGTACAACACTGTTGTACTGGTACTGCAAGGCACATGTAGCTGTTAGGGAGAGGATTGTAACAGGCTATATGTCATGTCCAATACAGCAGCGGCCACATCTGACTATGGCAATGGGAGTGGAGGTGGTTGTGAAGGCTGTCATGGAATTTCCAACTGCAGATGTACTAACACACAAACAATGCTATCATCAGTAATGCACATGGATATGTGTCAGTACTGTAGTGCATTACTGCAGGTGGTCATAGCTGTGTACCTGGCTATTGTCCATGGAGGGACTGGATGTGTAGGGGGTGTGTGTGCATTGGTATCATGGCATCTGCCATGTGCCAGCAGGCAGCCTATCGACAGACACCACATTAGTGACTGGCAGGGTGAGAGTGACATGCATCAGCCAATCCTCTGGGTGCCTTCTGCACATGGCCACCGAGGTGATCCAGTTGACATGTATGCAACATGTATTACAACATTAGTGTTAGTGATGGAGACCTGTACACAAGCATGTTCAGTTGACTGTGGTAGTGTATTGTAGGTACCCATGGCATGTGGCCCATACAGGGTGATGTCTCCTATATGTGACAGGTAGTACACAGCTGGCCACACATGTTGGTGTCAATCAAGCATAGGTTGTCTGTATGTATCCCAGCTGGAGACCTGCCATCTGCACATCTGTAGAGGGACTGACAGACACCAGTTTGGTGAGTAGCTATGCAGTAGGATGAATGTGTCAACAGATGGATGTTTGACAACAATAAGTATGCCATTACTACATGTTGTAAGCCCTCAGTAACATGTGCTGTACTGACAGTACTCTACAGTTACATTCCACATGTCTGATTATTACCCTGTACAGGATATATATGGTGACACAGCCCACACACCAGGAACATGACAGTGAACCCTCAGAGTGCAGCTATGCCCACAGGTGTGCTTGTTGTCAGTAGTAATGTTAACACTCCACCCTTCCCTGGGACAGCACTGTTGACAGTAGTAATGCCATGTTACACTGCATGCCTGTGTGACATCACGTACCCTGGGTTGCTACCCCCGCATGTCACACATTCACATGGATAACAGTGCTGTGCAGGCCCCATATACTTGTGTGTCCCAGACATGACACTCAATACCCTTTGCTACTGTAATGACAGCACACAGACACATGTACTGTACATGGCAGTACATACACATATTACAGATGTCATTTCCCAGGGTTTGACATAGCCTTGTATGTGACCCAGAGATAGCCTCTGTGTAGACAATAAGCCACAGAGTATAGCTGGAAGATGTCTAGATGGTCAGCATAGGCCATCTGTTTGATACCTGTGATTCTTATAGTGAGGTATTTCCATTGCCTTCCCAGCTGTCTTGTGAGGTACATACCAAACGGAGTATTGTACTCTATACAGGATGTAATGAGGGATGAGTACAGTGGGACAATTACCCCCTTTTTTCTGGATGTAAAGCCCTCAGTGATGAGGTGTGCCACATAGAAGGTTTTCCTTACTCTTGTGGCTATGTGGTTAATGAAGGTGAGACCACTGTCCACCTGTGTCCCTATGTCTGTCAGCACAATTTCGGTGATTAGTGTATTGCCATCTATGTGGTAATTCATGGGTACATGGTATATCCAAAGGAGATAACTATACATTACTTGGCATTAAGCTTGAGCCCATGGCTCTGGCACCAAGCATCTGTTTCTGTATAGCCATGTTGTAGAATATCCACATCATTTGGGGATTCAATAATGGCTCCCAGTTTGCAGTCATCTGTGAACTTTGTTAGCCAGAGCTCCGTAGTGTTGCCCTGTACTTCAGGGAAGTAGAAGCCAAACAAGAGCTGTGCCAGGACTGACCCTGACATACTCCACTTGTCAATTGTCTGGAGCAGGGATTGGACATGGCAACGTTTACAGTCTGGGTTTCATTGGTAAGTCAGTTGGAAACCCATGGAGTGACACAGGTGTTTATGGCCAGCTTTGCATGTTTAACTATGTGTCTAGAGTGGGCGATGTTGTTGAAGGCCTTGGTGAAGTCCAGATAGGCTGTGTGCACTGCCTTACCCTCCTCCACAGCTCTGGAGACTGAATCAAAGTAGTCAAACAGGTTCAGGAGACAAGATCGGCCCTGCACGAGCCCAACCAGGGTGGGGTCCAGTGTTTGCTGGTTGCCAATGTCTTTGTTAATAAGTTGCTTGATAATGTATTCCATGCCCTTGCAGATCAGGCTCGGCAGACTGATGGGATGGTAGTTCCTGGGATCCAAGGTGGATTCCCCCTTGGGGAGTATGATAACTGTAGCTGTGTGCCACTCAGTGGGATAGAAGCCTGAGATGAGGCTATGATTACACATGGCACTTAGGTGAGATGCAGGGTTATGTAGCAGTTTATGTACTACACAGCCCAGGATGTCATCTGGTCCCATGGATGCTGTATTCCTAGCAGTGGAGTCAGTGGTTTCCACCTGTTTGGCCATGATTACTGGAATTTGGCAACCTTTTGTTTCTGAGATGGGCCCTTTAGGGGGTGAGGGAGGCTGAATGTGGCACTAAATCGGTCTGCCTGGATATTGGAACACTCCTTTGAATCAGTATATTTAATGCCAATCTGTTGTAGCACAGAGCAGTTCTGAGCATTGCCATATAGATCCTGGACCTAACTATAGAATGCCTTGTGTTTGTCTTTGGAATCTATGGCAATTATATTTATGTAACAAGCTGTGGTGGATATGGAGGGATAGCAGCTTTTTACTGAGGCTGGTAAAGGAGCAGTTTGCATTTTACGATTATCCTTTTAACTGCAACAGTATCTTCCTTCTGTTGTATAGACTGTTCATGGCAGTGGAGCACAAGACTGGCTTCCTTGTTTGGAGGACAGTGTTCCATGTGGGATGGCACAATTCATGCACGAGTGGATGTGCCCATACAATGCCTTAGTGTAGGATTCACCAGTTGCACTTTCAGCTCCCATCTCCATGGGTGGCATTAGGTTTGTCACTTCTGACTTGAGCAGCATGACTTTGGCTTTGTAGAGGGTATTTATGGCGGATCCTTACTGGCGGGTGGGGGTGGGATGTGGATGTCAATGGTGATTATCTTATGGTCAGACCTGACCTATGAGGGGTGACCACTGGAGTGGGGCATCTGACTCCCATGTTGGTAATGACTAGGTCTAAGATATTGGAGACCCTGGTTGGACAATGGATTAGTTGATCCAGGGGGTTGGAATGTATGAGTTCCCGGAACCGTTGGTAAAGGGTGGTGGTACACGAGTTGTTTTCCCAGTTAATGGCAGAGTATTTGGAATCACCCAGTATTATGGTGTTTGTTTGTATCTTAATATTGTCCAGTATGTTTATAACGGTGTAATGAGAACCTTGGCCCATGGAGGGGGATCAGTAGGCAGCTACAATTTGGATTTCAGTCTTACATAGTGTTAGTTGCATCTGGTGATTCTCAGATGCATTGTGTTTAACACTAGGTTAGAGGTGTGAATGACCTTGGTGAATATGGACACTCCTCCACCTGTAGTGTTGTGGTTTTGGTTTGTTGCCAACATGTGTGATAAGGGTTGTAGGCAGGTATTACAGGTGTGCTCTCTGGAGCATTGCACCAGGTCCCAGTTACTGCACAGATATCAATGTTCCCCATTTGTAGGTGTGGCTCAAGAGAGTGCCTTTTTAGGTGTAGACTTCTAGCATTGAGTCACATTACCATCAGTTTTGCATGCTTGTATCTGTTACAGTGGTGGTTTTGTCCTTTGAACCTTGCCTAGATAAGGCACTATGGGGGTGCCAAGAGCTGTAGCCAGTAACCTGAATCCCAGGGGCAACACATGCAGACCATCTCTGCCAGAGCATCGTGGTTTGTACATCATGTCACCCCAGGCAGACAGATACTGGATCCCCTTTGAATGACATCAGACGCTTAGCCACTTGTTGAAGTCATTGCTGTGTATATGTATATGTGTGGTATTTATATGTATATATGTACATATATAAATCCCCATATATGTATGTGGATATGTATATGGCCATATATGTATGTGGATATGTATATGTGTATATATCTACATAGATATGTGGATATATGTGCACACATCTGTTTACCATATGTCCAGAACATGGAGTAGAGTCCTACCTCAGTACCAATAGTCCCAACACCATAGTGCAAGGGGATTTCATGGATGTATTGCAGGTATATATGTAGGTTGTTGCCACTGTCATTGGGGTGTCTTAACAGACATGTTGGGTGTGGGAGGTCACATCTGCTGTAGACATGTGTACCATTGCCTACGGACAGGCATCCTAGGGGCAGTATAGTACGGACCCACTGCTAGCACAGTAATGATCCTGTGAACTACAGCAGGGATATGACCACTATATGTGGACAGTGTGGCACTCTGTGGTCAGTCCAGAAGTGTACACATGTCCCCTTAATGCAAGACATGTGGACCACGTCTCTCAATGTGGATGTTACTAGCCATATAAATGGGTATATCATGATAATACTGGGGTACATATGCCCACACAGTGTATGCACGCACACACACCAGTCTGTCCAGACACATAATACCTGGTGCTGCTGAGTTCACATAGCCACATACTACCCAGAAGAGAATGACATACATCTGTACAGCATACCACTGCTTTGTCAGAAATACACAACAGTTATGTTGGCCTGGCAGCAGTATGTCCTGCAAATAACTGGACATAACAGCACATTAGGTATTTACAGTAGGTTGCTAGGCATGTCACAAAGCACTGGGCAAACTACAGGCAGACTGCTACAACACTGGAATACATATTTTATGGGGGAATACACATGTACCTGCGATTATAGTGGGCTCAACATGTAGGTCACAGCACAGCATAGCAGACACCTGTGAGAAAATGCATACCCACATCCAAGGTCAACGCAGCCACAGCCACATATGATACACAAGCTTAACACTTGAGCGGCATGTAACATCAGATAGAACAGGATGGAGAACACTGGCATCTACCACAATCTGTACAGAGCCCATGTGTCGTAAGTGCAATACACATACAATCGTCAATCATCCTAACCCAGGGGTCTGCAACCTGTGGATCTGGAGCCACATGTGTCTCTTCAACCCTGCTGTAGTGGGTCCTTGTACCTCTGAGGATTAATGGACACAGTACCACACAACACACACACACACACACGGACACACACACACACACACACACACACACACACACACACACACACACACACACACAGACACACACACAGACCCAGCAATCCCAACACAGGAGCACAAGTATGGACATATGTTAGGTATTGTTCTTATACACTTAGTTATACTATATTTAGTATGACTATATATGAAACCATATATGCTCTGCTATCTTCATTGTAGGAGTCAGATAGCTGTTGTGCCTCCCGATGACATTAGTTCAGTGGGTGAGGGGTCAGGAATGGGTCTTTGGATAGTGAAGGCCACAGACCCCTGCCATACGTACACAGACCACAGGACTGTGCACACAAACACAGAATGTCCAGGTAATGTCCTCTGAAACAGCCCCTACTACACACAACATGTCCAGCAGTCTGTTATCTGACTGGCTGGTTATCAGGTATATTGTCAATAACTAATGGTGCACAGTCCATATGAACCATATATATGTGGGCTTCATTTGCACAACACATGTGTGCACCTCTGCAGTCTAGATGTCAGTGTATGTAACAGTGTGCTATGCCCCTGTAAGGCAGGGTATGGGGGGTATGCACCATGAGTATCCCAGGGTGTTACAACATGTGAGGACCACGAGTAGTAAGCTGCCTTAAGGTATGCGGATGTACATTGCCATACATTTCACCTTGTGAACATTGCTGGCCTACTGCTTACTGCCATCAGTGTGACTGTGATGATTACAGTCATGCATTGTTATGTGACAGATACCACCCATAGTGTCAACCCAGGTCTTTTCCCCCTAGGGACTGCATGCAGAGTGTATTTAGAGGCCACTGGCCTATACATCTGCATGTCATACTGTGGATAGTTTGTTATGCTGTGGACAAGTCAGTCTTTTCTGTTGGATTACCTGAAGGTCTTGGCATGGACACCAACAGATGTGATGCTTTCGGACTACTGTAATAAAGGATATGTTTGAGTGTTGCATTACTCTGTTTGTATGTATGTCAAAACATAATCAGCAATATGATATGGCATATACAACTGTAATAGTACACAACTGAACCTTTCCTATGTATACCAACCTGTGTGTTGTGTTACATCCATTGACTTCTCTGTGGGTATATGTGTCAGGCAACACTTGTCTGTGGTGTGGATGACTCGTACAATATTCATCGGATGAGATTGCAACTGTAGGGATACTGGCTGTTCAGTATGGTGTGCACCCTCTGATTATTAGACATACCTCTGTGTGCATCTGTGTAGTTACATATATATATATATATATATATATATATATATATATATATATATATATATATATATGGGTCTACCTGACAACATTGATGCGCTAAAACACCGACAACGAAATCACCGACACCACAAAACCAAAAGTTCAGAAACACAAAACATCACATACCCGACAAACCACAATCCCGACACTCAACAAACAAAACAAATCCCCTGTCCAAAAAGCACACACACAACACAAGCACACCAAGAACCTTACAAACCTACACTGAACCTTACATACACAACTATCTATGCACTAACCTTAACCCAAACCCTAAGGTCTGTCACTATCGCACACTCACCTAACCCACCCCTTAACCCTAACTCACTTAACCCGCCCCTATCCCTAAAGTCTGTTACTATCGCACACTCACCTGACCCGCGTCCTAACCCTAACTCACTTAACCCGCCCCTAACCCTACAGACTGTCACTGTCACACACTTACCTTACCCGCACCCTAACCCTGATGTCCGTCACTACCGCATACTTACCCACTAGCGCTCGTATGACATGTCAATGTTCTCAGCGTCGGGATTCTCAACTGTCGGTCATCTTCATTGTCGATCTTCCGGTGTCGGTCTTCTCATCATCGGCATTTAAAAGTCACTAGAATGAACGAAGGGTTAGGGCTTGCATTATGGATAGTGGATAGCTAGTAGGGCTATCCACTATTCTTAACCCAAGCCATAACCCTAAGGTCAGTGACTACCACACCACAGTGCAGGAAATTGTATTTCCTCCACTGAGCAGTAGTTACGGACCTATTTCCTGTACTGTGATGCGGTAGTCACGGACCTTATTGTTAGGGCTTGGGTTAAGGATAGTGGATAGCCCTACTAGCTATCCACTATCCTTAACCCAAGCCCTAACCCTAAGGTCCGTCACTACTGCAGCACAGTGCTGGAAATGTCCCGTTCGACTTAATGACTTTCACGAAAGTGCACTTTTGAGTTAGTGGGACACTATTATCATATTTCAAAATAGTGTAATTTCGATCTACGGTAGGAGACCCATATATATATATATATATATATATATATATATATGCATATATGAGTATCTGCATGCATGTATCTGTGTATAGGTATCATAGGACTGTTCATTGCTTACACATTGTACATTCACTGTGGTAGCCAGACTGTACTGCATGATATGCTATCAATACCTGCTTGATATAATACAGGTGAGATGGCTTACTGTTAACATCTTGTGGCCATGTATTGTCAGGTCCTGGTTATGGCATTTGTAACAGTTGGTATTGTATTGCAGGGGGGATATCAGTATGTGTAAGACATATGTTGCTTGAGGCCCCTCACCCCCATTAACGGTGCCTGTGTTCATATATGTCTTTGTTATGTTCTCTATGATATCTATAGATATATATATATATATAAATATATATATATATATATATATATATATATATATATATATATATATATATATATATATATATATATATATGTATATATATATATATATATATATATATAGATATATATGCACATATATATATATATATATATATATATATATATATATATACACACACACACACACACACACACACACACACACACACACACACACACACACATACATCTAGATGTTAAAGTAAATTTTCTGTACTGTTGAATGATTATGCTGGATGTAGGGTTGCCACCTTTCTATATTACCTGAGAAACAAGCCCCGCCCCATGCATAATCAAGCCACACCCATTCCCTTCAACAGCCACGCCCCATTACTCTAGCACCTTTCAGCACAAGTCTTGACTATCATACACTTACCACTAAGTACATAAATATACAACAAGTCAGAAGTAAATTAAAACTTTATTTAAAGTCCAAATAACAAAGCTGAGAGGTAACCAAAGCACACGTAGAAACACGGTCTGATGAAGCTACGGTGAAAGCGCTTAACAGTTATTTTAGTAATAAACAAGATTTTACATTTTTATATTGTGGTCAACTTCACATTTATCGCATATTTTATGCTGGATTCTACGTGTGCTTTGGTTACCTCTCAGCTTTGTTATTTGGACTTTTCGTTATACTTTTTATTGTAAGCAGAGAGGTATTTGTACCGCTGGGAATACTATTATTCGTGGTTAAAACTTTATTTAGCAATACTTCATTCAAGGGTTCACTACATACAACAGTACATCACAAGCATGGGAAAACTAACCCTTCAGCACAAGTCTATTATCACATGTAGGTAGTACTAAAATGGCAATACAATTACTTAGATATAAAAAACACTAATTCATTCAAAGCAGTGTATTAAGTGTTCACTACACACACACAACAGTACATCAAAAATGACAGCACTGGATGAAAAAGAAAAGCAATTGTATAAAAAGTGTCTTCACAATTTTGCCAGAAATCATTGCTTATACTTGAAGCTATACTTGGAATTTGATCTAGCAGCCTCAAGTAATGGCTTGTTATTTTCAGAAATGAATAAAATTGCAAACAACTCATGTTAAAGTTTAGATTGACCTGCAACTCTGCCTTCACAAGAGACACAAGCATTATATTTCTTGTATCAGTCCACACATTCTCCATAAGTGAAAAAACCCTTTCCACAAAGCTATTGCTGGGGGGGGGGGGATTGAAAGGGCAAACTGCACCAGTCTGTAAAGTGGCTTGCAGTCTGGAGATTTCTAAAAAAAAGTCAACCAGCGATCACTTACAGATGCCTATGTCATCTGTAACAGGGCTGGCAATGCAGCAGTTAAAGTGCAGTAGTCTGAGTAAAGTGCTTCAATGTCCACATCCAATTTGAAGAGGTCTGTAACTGTACGCAGTTCTGGCCAAGTTACAGGCTGTTGGAGGCTGAGGACCTGCATAGCTTTAAAGGGTCTATTATCATAGTCAAACCACTTCTGTAGGTGACAAAGTGCTTTACTGTAAAAATCACAGAAGGTCATTCAGACTCGCTGTGCGACAGCTGGAGTAATGTGCTGTAAGGCAGATGAAACTTTAGCACCAAAGAACTGGTCATCTAGCCTTCTCTGCAACTCATCTTTAAGATTTTTCATCACAGTGTACAACTTGGGAGCAGAGAGTGTTACTTTCAAGTTTTGCTATAGACTTGTGGAATACCTGCAGGATGTAGTGCATGAAATGTATGTAGCACTCTGCCTCCGAGATATTCTCACTGATGCCATCCTCATCGGCCTCCACAAATTTCCAGATAAGGGGGTGACAGTCCTCAGGCTCTTAACTAATAAAATAACTTTTAACAGCAGGCCAGCATTCTACTAGCCTCACCATACCTGGGAACAAAGACAGCCACCTTGTGACAGCATAGTGCATGATTTTCTTAAAGTCCTGGTCTAGGAAAGAATAAAAGACTTTCAACAGTGCCATTTTTTTAGTAGATGTTGAAAACTCACTATATACTTTCAAAACCAGAGTCTCCACATCAAACTTTGCAAGGGACTTGCTTGCATGCTTGACACAGTTATGTATTACATGGCATAAACAGTTTGCTGCAATGATGTGAGGCAACTCAGATTTCAAACTTTTAAAAACAGATCTGTGCTTTCCATAATTAAGTGAGGTATTGTCTGCAGCGTAGCTAGCATTGTTTTGTACTATGAGTCCTTTCTGCACAAGGATGTCCTTTATTCTTGTAAAGATGCATTCGGCACTTTCGTTATGATCCTCATAAAAATCCAGAAGTTCTGTTGTGTGCCATAGGTGCGAGTGAAGTACTGAATAACAAAGGGGAACATTTTTCTGTTCCCTTTATTGGATGCATCTGATCCCACTGAAAAATAGGAATTGCCAAGTTCCTGCAGAAGGAACTCCTCTGAATGAGGTGCAAGTACATTTATTACAATACTCTCAGATTTTGTCTTCTCACAGCTGAATTTCAAAGCCAAAGTAGAATCAGGGAAAACTGTCGGTGCCAGCATACCTCCACTCCATGATAGACTGCTGTCACTTCGGTTGCAGTCACTTTGGAAGCTTCACTGGTTGAACTACGTGGCTGAATAAACTTTGTCATTACAAGGTTCTGCCTCTGGAGATGAAGGCTTTGCTGATGTCTGTCTGACTTCTGATGGCTTTTCAATGCCTTTTCCCCATCCCATTTTACAGTGAAAGTTGTTCCACAGGATGTGCACTTTGCCATGGCATCTGCATTTGGAACAGGTTGCACCCATGAGTAGCTTTGCTCCCACACCTTATTAACTGCAGAAAAACTTCTTAGGAGACTCACTTTCAGCCTCTTGATGATCCATTGACCTTTTCCCGAACATGATTCGTGCAAGATCCTTGCTCAACAACACTACAATAAACCGAAACAGCTATTAATACAAAATCAAAACACTTGTGACCAACACCAGTGCCTGGTGGGGCCTGTGTCAGTCAGTAACCAGAGTTGATCACATTCGCATGTGAATCTCCAGTCTTTCACACCCTGGTAATACCAAGTTAGTATAAGAAAAAAAAAACATGAGAGACTCCACATGAAAAATTAACAGTGAAGGTCAAGCAATGAAAGGCAGAAGCAACTCCTGTCTGAGGGACATTCTGCAGCTGTTACACATGAACCTGGTGTGACAGCAGACTATGCACAGAAGGCATTCAACTGTGTGTAAAACACATGGGTCAGACACTACAGCAATGCACCAAGTTAAGACCCTCTATTGTTACATAGAACCCAATGCAAAGTTATCCAGCCGAGTCTGAACACAGCAAGAAAGTTCAGGCATACTGTGGACTGACAAGATAAAGATGAAATACATGGTAGCTCAGCAATCATACCCTCTGGATACAAACGTAATAACTTGCATAAAGACAAGCCGGACAGTGTGGGCCGACACGATGATAAAGATGAAATATGTAGCTCAGCAATCATAATACCCTCTGGCTGCAACAGTAATAACTTGCGTAATGACAAACTAGACAGTTTGGGCTGACACGATAAACAAATTATGTAGCTCAGCAATCATAATGCCCTCTGGCCGCAACAGTAATAACTTGCTTACAGACTGTTCAAAACTCAGATTTTAAAATACTGCAATCCTAGAACAGGCCATGCATTTTCTTAGATAGAAGCCTAACAAAAATATTTAGTGGAAAAGCATTTCTATATGTTTTCAGCTCAGGAATGGTATGATGTCTCACCATTCATAAAAAGTGCCCTTCTGAGTAGTTAGTTCAAGAGGAAAGGCAAAACATGGCCTTGTTTACATTGCCCTTGACCAGTCTACCTCATGATGCACATGAGGTTAATGAGATGCACTTGCCAGGGGGATGTTTATTACATGCTGTACCAATCTTTTCTTTTTCTGAATCACCCTCCCAGTCAAGGTGAACCCTGACCAAAGGCATTTAGAATGCAGTCCCACCTAAAGCTCTGACTGGAGTGGACTGCCCAAGCAAGTACTGCTCCTTTTTAACCACTGCAGGCTTCACAATGGTTATGTCAGAGGCTGTGTCTCTCTTAGCAGTGGTCTGTTTTCCATCCACCAAAATAGGATATAAACTCTGGTGATAGTCTGCTACCTCTGTTGTCTCCAGACAACTTACCACTGGCATAATGTTTATTCCCACTTGCTAGCTCCCCCATGTTTTGTTCCTCACCTTGCTTCCATGGACATCGGTATGTTACATGGCCCCGCTGGTTACATTTAAAACATCTAACCCTTGATCCTGGCCATGTACCTGAACTAGTGGCTTCCTCTGTTACTGGTGGACTCTGTTGGGGTGGTTTAGGCTGCCCACCATGGGTTCCTTATATCCTTGTGCAGCACTGGGTATCCCCTGCCTGTGCAGTGATGTCCTGCTTGCTAAGTAGAGATCCCCTTTTTCCCCAGCTCATCTGCAGAGTAACACTCCCAGTCTGCTAACCAGATTCTCATGTCCTCAGGCAAAGTACTAAGGGCTTGCTCCCTCACCAAAAGGTCTGCCAGCCTTTCAAAAGTGGTGACCAGAAAACCACTCACCCATCTATGAAAATAAGTGCTTAACTCAGCAATATAATTACATATCGGTCTTGCGTCTATGCTCACAAATTTTTTTCTGTTAAGATTTTAGGTGTTAAATTAAAACATTTCAATAAACGTTTTACTTTATCATAGTTTCAACAATCAGTATCTGACAATTTAGAAACAGCAGTTACAGCTTTAGCATGAAGTAAGGGGGTCGGTAACTGTACCCAGAGCCCTTGGTCAATACTATACTGTTTACATATTCTTTCAAATATATGAATAAATCTATCAAAATAATCACCCTCTGTAAACTGAGGAAGAAATTTACTGACCTTTACTGTTTTGGCTTCCTTATCAGCTACTTTAAGGCCCTAACAAAATGTGTCCAGTCTTACTGTGCAATAGTAATATTAAGACAACACCGGTAGTTTAACCAATAGCAAGGTAGAGTGGCCCACAGTGTCACTACATAAATGTGCAAGTAGGCTCAAAATCGTAAATATCTACACCACAATGAAATGTTTAAACATATTTAATAAAAGAAAATATTCAGTATATATTCACTGTAACAAGTTCAAAACCACATGAAATATTTCAAACATTGACAGTCTCAAAGAAAAACAACTACACTAAGCCTTGCTATATACCCAAGACAGTACACCTAGAAAGAAAAAACACAGATCAAGGTAAACAACATGGTGATAACAGACTAGAAATGACACTTCTACAGTCAAAGCATCTTATACAAATCATGTAGTCATTATATATTCACTGTAACATCAAAGTACAAAACCACATGGAAGATTTAAAATAACAGTGCAGTAAAAACAGCCAAACTAAGCTTTGGTATAGATGGTATACCCTAGAAAACGCAGATCAAGGTAAACATAGCAGTGATGATAAAACTAGAGAATTAGCTACATTAAGCCTTGCTATATACCCAAGACAGTACACCCTAGACAGAAAAACACAGATCGGTAAACATCATGGTGATAGACTAGAAATGATAGTTTTACAGTCGAAGCATCTTATACAAATCATGTAATCATTATATATTCACTGTTACATCAAAGTGCCAAACCACATGAAAGATTTAAAATAACATTGCAGTAAAAACAGCCAAACTAAGCCTTGGTATAGACGGTATACCCTAAAAAACACCGATCAAGATAAACGTAACAGTGATGACAAACTAGAGAAATGATAGTTCTACAGTCATAGCAAGAATCTTATACAAATCAGTCAGTATACATTCACTGTAACATAAAAGTGCACCCACATGAAAAAATAAAAAATCAAAGTGCACCCACATGAAAAATAAAAAATCATTAAAATAACTATAGTAAAAACAACCAAACCAACCCTTGCTATATATCTCAGTCTGCAGGCAGTATCCAAGAAACTACAGATAAAGATAGATGTTGTGGTGATTACAAACTAGAAATTATATAGATCACTTGTTCTAGTTAACAATCACCACAACATGTTGAACATCTAGATACAGTTATAACAAGCGTCTTATACAAATCATTTGTTGTCACTATCAATGAGATAGTGCCAGCACAGCTAGTGGATTAATATAAGTTTAATATTTACAAAATTCACTAGTAGCTGTGCTGGCAGTATCTCATTCCCCTTGTCACACTAAGTTTTGAAAATCTACATCTTTCCATATTGAATTTCACTTACCTTCAAAAAAGCAGCAGCAGGGCTCTTTAGACAATCTCTCAGCCAGAACAGGACAGGCATGGACCGTGTAAAGGCAGAGCAAGCAAGCAGCAGGCAGGGGGGAAAAGGGCTCCTAAACCCCACCTTATGCAGCAGCAAAGGTACTGTACACAACACCACCCGGTCCACGGCACTGCTGCCCTCCAGCAAGTAAGCAGCAGGGCTCCCAAGTCCTTCTCCTGCTTCTAGACTCCAGCAGCAACCAAAGAGAGCAGACAGGGGCACAAGCCCACAACTTCCCCAACTAGAAGAAGACCACCAGGCAATTCACCAAATGATCCGAAGTCCCGAACAGCCATACAATCCAAGGCAGCAGCAGCAAGCACAGAAATCTCAGACCTTCTTTCTTCACCTTTTAAAAAAAAGGTAAAACACATAGCTCAAAGCCCCTCTTTTTATTCCTTAATTTTCACGGGCTCTGCAGGCATCTACTAACAAATCTAAATGCTGATTGGAGCATCTTGATGCAGCAAGCAGCCAATCAACCGAAACAGCAATGTGGTTTTTATTTTGTCAGCGTACAGACATGCTGACGAAGTTCTTTTCAGTTCCGGAGTCTCAGGGTGAGAACCGGAGAACTGGAGTGCCCTACTGATTTCCGGACACTCAGGGAAAAAAACGGAGGGATGGCAATGCTAGCTGGATGACATGTTTCTGAAGCCATCAGCTGTATGTATATCTGTCAAGGATTAGTGGCAATTCACATTGGCTATGGTGTGTAAGGTCCTGGGTTAAAGCTTTGTAGAGACTGTTTAAGTTGTTGCTGGGCAGAACATGGGCTGTTGGGTACAGAGTGATTAAGGCAGTTCTAAGCGGGTTAGTGCAGAGCTAAGAACTGCTGACTTCTGGTTACAGTGTCATACATTCAGTTGGCTTCTATATTGCTTAACCTGTGTGGGCAGTTTTTACCTCCGCACAAATACGCTTACAGCTGCTCAAAAGTGCCTTAATCACACTGTATCCAATGGGCCGTGTTCTGCCGAGCAACAAAATAAACAGCTCCTGCAGGACTGAAACCCATGAAACTGCATACTATAGACAAGGTGATGTACCACTACGCCATGCCAGATACAAATAAAATCTGATGCTTTCAGAAACATATCATCCAGTCCAGTCATGCAATAGTACAGAGAATGTATACCAACATCTGGATGTATGTCTGTGTACATATATTAATATCTAAACAGATAGATCAACATATCTATATATGTAGATATATATATTTCTAAAACTATATAAATATATATCAATATATATGAACATAAATACATGCAAATGCCTACATTGACACATATATGTGTCCTGATCTATATGTCTACATATACACAGCAAGTTACATATGTGTACGCAGATATATATATCTATGTAGCTATATACGGACATGTTATATATATGTTAGCAGATATATATATCTATACAGGTATATATAGCCATACATCTGTAGATAGCAATGGCAGATTAACAAACGACACATATGTCCTCATGCATGTTAATGAGGTTGAGAGGCCCCACACACTATACGTCTTGTACGAATAGGTATCCCCCCACAGCCAAACACGTCCACCCTGCAATACACTACCAAGTGTTGCGGATCCCATAACCAGGACCTGACACAACATGGGCACACAATGTTACCAGCACTACATCTCACCTGTATGATGTCAGGCTGGTATTGGTAACATATCATGCAGTACAGTCTTCCTCTTATAGGAAATGTAATATGTGGAAGCCATCAAAATCCCCAAGATACAGATACACAGACATAGATATGCAGATACAGATATACATATTTATATATATATATATATATATATATATATATATATATATATATATATATATGTAACTACACATACACACGCAGTTATATGTACAGTAAGATACATACACAGAAGGTGCACACAATATGGAACAGCCACTATGCCTACAGTTAACCCCTGAACAACTGGACACTGTATGGGACACCCATACAAATGACAATCGTTGCCTGCAACATATACTCACAGAGAGGTCATAGGATAAACACCCCACACAGATTTGCAGACATGGAAACCTTTAATCGTGTACTATTACAGTTCTATATGCCATGTCATATAGCTGTTCAGACATGACAACCATATAAACAGAGTAATGCAACTGTGAAACAGTTACAGTAATACAGTAGTCTGGAAAGGTTCACAACTGTTGCTGTCCAGGCCAAGCACTTCAAATTGTACAATAGTGAAGACAAACTGGGCCACAGGATACCAAACAATCAACAGTATGTACTGCAGGTGTATAGTTCAGCAGCCTCTATCTGCACACTGTACAAACTCAGTAGGTGATAAAGATGTCATGTGACCACATGGGTTGTAACTGCTACATAACAAGGCATAACTGACACCATCACGAGCATACAGACAAACAGAACATTCTGTATGGCAGGGGGCAGTAGTCTTGAATTAACCAGATCCATGTCAGTAATGTAAATATAGGTGAAGTATATGGTACTGTACATCCAGATACCTTAAGGCAGCTCACTCCTGATACCCCCACATTTTGTAACACCCTAGGTCATTTATGGTGCCCCCCCAGACTGAATAATACAGGGCCATATACCACTGTTACATACACTGGCCTCTGGAGTGCATAAGGGCACACATGTATTGTGTATGTGATGCCCACACATATATGGCCCCAGCCCCACCATATGTGTGGGGTATACAACAGCAGTGGACTGATAGCAGTAATGGCAGTGTGATATACTCACAGCCCACTACCAAACAACCACAGACAGCATGACATATGTGCAAAGCTTGGTATGTAGGTGATGGACAGAGGCTGGAATACAGGCACATATGAGGACAACTGTTGCCATACACAAAGCAAGGTGCTGGTAGGATAGTTTGTAACGTACCTTTAGTCAGGGAATTGAGGTTAGAAACAGACATGGATGTAGCCATGTATCGATAGCACTCGACCCACACACTGCCAGTGTAATATCTGACACAGGACCTGTGTGGTGGACAGACAAGACATGCTAGGCATAGCTCTGGCCAGCAAGAGGATAGGCCCACAGTTGTGAGCTATACAGACAGACTGTATTCCAAGGTAAACTAGTATGTACACACACACACCCTGTAACACCAGTACTATACAAAGCATAACACAACTCTACTCGCAGTCTGTCTGTAGTTCCAGATCCTCCTACAAATATGTGGCTGCCCTGAGTGTGCCAGTTCTCCTGTAAGGGATATTGCTACCTGCTGTCGGTAACAGTGACACACACAGGACAGATGTCCATCACACAGGAAATGTAAAGGGACTACGCCCACATGATGTAGGGATTTATAGTGGGTGGTTGCCATGACAGTGGTAATTGGGAGTAGTACACATGTGTAATCATATATACACATATACATATATATATATATATATATATATATATATATATATATATATATATATATATATATATATATATATGGCTATCTGGATAAATATATGTACATATATTTCCACCATATGTTCTGGACATGGAGTGTAGCCCAACCCCAACCACTATGATCCCAATGTCGTAGTTGAAGGGGATGTCAGGTATGCATAGCAGGTATACTAGTAGACTATTGCTACTGTCACTGAGATTGTCTTCACAGACATGGTGTGTGTGGGAGGGGACATCTGCTTATAACATGTGTGCCATTGGCTACTGATAGACATCCTAAGGACATCATTGTACAGTACCTCTTCTAGCACATAATGCCATTGTGGACTGCAGCAGAGATAATGGCCAATATATGTGGAAAGTCTGACACATTCTGTACAGACCAGAGGTATACACATAAGCCCTTAGTGCTAAACATGTGTACCATGCCTGACAATATGGATGTAGACAGCCATGTAGATGGGTATAACACATAACGACCGGTATACATTTGCCACCATAGGTTATGCATTCACACACCCCTGTCTGGCCTGACACATAATGACCGCTGGTACAGGAATGCCATGGCCACATACTACCTACTAGATAGTGACATACATCTGCACAGCATCCCACTGCTCTGTCTGACATGCATGACTGTTAAGGGAGGCCCGGCAGCGGTACATCTGCACATGACATCTCACTGGGTAAGTACACTAAGCTGCTATGCATGTAACAATGCACTGTGCAGGCTGCAGGCAGACTGGCTCAACACTGGCTTACATCTCCTATGGGGGAATGCACATGTACCTGCATATAAAGCAGGCTCAACAGGCATGTCACAGCACAGGGTAAGATACAACTGTGTGAAAGTGCATAACCATAACCAGTGTGAACACAGCCACAGCCACATATGGTTAGCTAGCATGATATTACAGTATATGGACTATCTATTCTACACCATCCTCATATGTGCCACTCACAGACTGACGATACATATACTGGGCTGCTACACAGTTTGGTCTGATGGCTGTCTGTGGTATGGGACACTTGTGTGTATAGCCCTACAAACATGTACACCAGTACAGTACCATACAGTGGAGCAACATGTAACATCAAATAGGAGGGGAACTAGAACAATGACATCTACCACAGTCTGTACACAAGCTAAAGTACATAGTAACAATACACACACTGTCGACATTCACCATAGGTACACAGACCTCAGTACTGTACAGACATCCACAGAATGTCCAGGTAATGTCATGAAATATAACCCCTACTGTACATAACATGTGTAGCAGTCTTATATATCACTGGCTTGTTATCAGATATGATAACACTAATTATGATGTGCAGCACATATGCACCACTGCATTCACGACATACGTACCAAGGCTAACAGAGGTGTGGCTGGAAGCACATACACAGGGCCAATATTGACATGTTGCTGTGTTAACCGCATACATTTACTGTTGTAACAGAGTTTGTTGAAACATATGTCCTATGAGGGATATGACATCAGTGACTATCACAGCTTTCACCATCTGAAGATTGCAATCCTCACACTACCTTCTGCAGTCCACAGATAGATGCTCCGTGGGTGACACATGAAACCAAAGACACAACACCGCTCAGTCTGCAGATGACCCTGCAGATAGGGATTCCTCATAAACATGGAACTGACATGGCAGGTATTGAGACATTTATGACAACCATATCCACACAAACACTGTTAAACCAGCATTGCTCCAGATGCAGTATAGCAGCACATACAGTCTGTAGTCAGGTCAGGCACATCCCCCCCCTGTTTACTGCCCTCTTTCCACAGTGTATGTTGTTAGAGGTAAACCCCAATCCATCTGAGATGCTGTTTGCCAAATGACAGATGTAGTTCCTGCTCACAGTGGATAAAAAGGACCAACACCACCATGATTTTCTTATATATTGGAGTGTGTTTCCAGGCAATTGGCTATGGGAATGTTACCACAGCTGTTTCACATGCAATCATCTAGGGGAGGGCTGCAATTCATGCAGAGGCCATCAGCTGATCATGAGCATCACTTAAAACACACATGCTGCTGCCTAAGCAAAGCAGGTGCAGTTCTCCACATCCACCAGAGAGGGGGTGGGAGAGGCAGACAGAGGCAAAGACATGTCAGGGAGGGGTGGGAGAGTAAAACTGAAGCATGTTTGTGTTACACACCTACCAGCACAGGGTATCAAACCCCTGACAACTATGTAGTGCTATCATGATTCAATGCAGTTACTGGATGCACCACATGGGTTACCTGTTGTGGAGCACTCAGAACATATATGTGATGGTGAGTGACATCTGCAACAGGGATACGGTAGCTATACGGTAGGTGACGTACACATGCCTGTCCGCATGAACAGGTGCCAGTGTCAACACAGCCACACTCTCACAGGGACACACACACATTGACACACTTGGCAGGGCCAGGAGTACAACTCATCAGTAGTGGGATTGCTACATCACATCACTGTGCAGGTATCACATGCAACACATGGATCATACTAGGGTTGTATGGGCAAAGGGTATGGGGAGGTGTCTGACATCAGACAGCATGCTGCAGTATACCCATGGGGGTTGTAGGGAGTGTGGATGTGAACATACGCACCATACAACACACAAACCAACACACAGGGTGCCAGTACTGACATGCATGGGTGCATGTCTGCATGGGTATGTTATGTTCGACTGTGCCAGATGGCTGTACAAGGCTAGGTGATGGGTGTACCTTGGCATCAGGTCACATGATGATGGTCTGCATTGTGGCTCAAGGCTGTGGTGTCTGCATTTTCCCACACAGGTGAGTATTGTATCTCCCATCCAGTCACCTGGGTGACTATTGTGTGTGGCCAATGCTGTGCATTGCTTGCCATGTGTTCCTTAGTCCATGACATAGATGGTGTCTGGGATATGCACACCTCCCACATGCATGTACAGTGACATGTGGAACTGTACCTGGGGTCTCTGGCCCATGTTGTGTACACAGATTATCATCAGATGTGCCAGTCCTGCCCACCTGTGGTGGGAACTGGTAATGGCCAGCAGGTTTAATTTGCATCTACATCGAGAGCATGCTAACAGCATTCCCTGGTGTCAGTGGCATCTGTCCATACAGAGCATGTTGTCAGGCATGGTATGTCCATTGTGGGTCACATGTAATGGCATCACAGGTGGTGCAGGTGTCCATTGGGGAACATGGGGGAGGTGCACTGTCTGCACGTATGTGCATATTGGACAGATGGACAGGGTTACATGCCCTTTGCAGCCCACTGCTGTCACTCCATAATTACTATCAGTGGCCAATATGCAGTGTACTACCCACATATTGACTGTTGCCTAGGCATGTGTGTGTGTGTGTGTGTGTGTGTGTGTGTGTGTGTGTGTGTGTGTGTGTGTGTGTGTGTGTGTGTGTGTATGAGACATGGGTTGAGAGTGTGCTCTGGGTAATACTGGGGTTGCTAACTGTGATTGCCTGGCTTTGATGTCACATGTATGGGTATGGCTTTGCAACCCATCCTCTCAGCCATTTCACATTTGTTATCCCTGTACAGTGGACATTGTGATATATAGTAGGGCCACCATATAAGAAATATGCAAAACCTGCTCCACATTGGCTATAAGTGTCACAACCACCTTTACACAGGAAACGAGTTACAAACACACGCACACACATATGCACACCTGTCATGTTTGGGAGTAGAACCCCTAACTAACTAGTTTATTACACTACAGCATCATGCAGTTATAGTTCACCACTGACATTACTGGAGTACTATTTCACAATGACTGACATCAGCAGGATTGCAAAAGTAGGGCATTAGAAATTTACTGCGAGTGACTAGTCTAAAATACATTACTCCCTACACAGGCAGTGAGACACAGACAAAACATCCAGAACTGCCATGGGTGGGGATGGAACCCTACCACGGTTCTAATTCACACTACAGCAGTACGCAGTTACAAGATGCGCTACGGAGATTATTGGGCTACAGCCTTCCCAGAGGTGTATTTCTAGGTAGGTGACATCAGCAGCCTTGCCAATGTTGGGTATATGAATTGTAAGGAGTGTGAATACCCTAAAAAGCATTACTTTCTACACAGTCAGACATACACACAAACACATACACACAGTTGGCAAGTCTTGGGTTAGAACTCCCACCTATCTCCTTTATCATACTATAGCAGTATGCAATTCCAGGACTGTGCTACAGAGATTACTGGGCTACAGCCTTCCCAGAGGTGTATTTCTAGGTGGGTGACATCAGCAGCCTTGCCAAAGGTGGGTATATGAATTGTAAGGAGTGTGAGTAGCCTAAAAGGCATTGCTCTCTACACAGTCAGACATGCACACAAATGCACACACAGATTCACAGTTGTCAAGTCTGGAGTTTGACCTCCTACCTAACTACTTTATCACACTACAGCAGTACACAGTTACAGGATGCACTGCGGAGATTACTGGGCTACAGCCTTCCCAGATGTGTATTTCTAGGTGGGTGACATCGGCAGCCTTGCCAAAGGTGGGTATATGAATTGTAAGGAGTGTGAGTAGCCTAAAAGGCATTGTTCTCTGCACAGTCAGAGACAGACAGACATGTACACAAGCACACACACTCAGTTGCCAAATCTGGGGTTAGAACTCCTACCTAACTAGTTTATCACACTACAGCAGTGCACAGTTATGGGACGAGCCACAGAAATTACTGGGCTATAACTCTCCCAAAAGTGTATTTCACATTGGATGACCTCAGCAGGCTTGTCATAGTAGCACTATGGAGTAGGCGGTGTGTGCATGGGCCACAACCCATTCATCTAGGGGTGACACACCACATGCGGCCACACATGGGGTCATATGTCACAGGTACGTGTATACAGCTACTAGATGACTACTTTCTTGTACAGTCATGTTGCACAGCTGGCACATGCACCACATAGTCTGTGGTGCTGACAGGTACTGGTCGCTAGTATCTGCAGTAAGTGACATATGCACTTCATGTGTTTGGGGCCCTTTGGCTGTGTGCTGGGTGGGACAGACCTGGATGGCTCCTTGTCACGGTCACCCTCTTCCACACATCTATGTCCATCTACCTTTGGCTTATTATAGTGTGTTGTCCTTACATATATGTCTGTATTTCTATCCACTGTGTGTGCAAGGCATGAGTGGTGCATACTGACAAGTGTCTGCACTAACAACTGCAACTGCCAGATATGTCTGGTCAACTGGTGTTTGCAGACATGGCCTTCATGTGTTTACGTGTGTGAGCATGCCCAGTATGACCTTTCAGTATGTTGTTGACTTACAGTGCCTTCATTTCTCCAAGTGTGTGAGCATGCCCAGTAAGGCTGTCTGTATTGCACATGTAGATCAAGTCAAGGTAGTTTATACTGCAGTGCTGACCTTTGTGTTGTACACCAACAGGTAGCTTGCTGTGTCTGCAGGGTATCCATCGATTATTTGGCATTGACTGTTGCTACATTTCTGCATAGCAGGGGGGCAACACCTGACTATTTCTAAGTTTCTACACAGGATTGGAGGGGGCACACCTGACTGTTACTATATTTCTATGTAGGAAGGTGGGAGGGCACACCTGACTATTTCTACATTTCTACACAGAAGGGGGGGGGCACACCTGACTGTTACTATATGTCTACGTAGGACTGATACTTGTACACATTTGCTAGGTCTGTACTGGTATGTCAAGTACTCCATTTCAGTCTGTAGTCTTACCTATCATGCTGGCTAGGGAATACCAGTGTACTGCAGTTCTTAGCTTTTAATTATCTACATATTAGTTTTTGAATTCCTAGTCTTCACAACTGACATCCCCACTGCCTGGCCTGCTGTAGTCTGTCTGTGTATGCCTGGGGGGGGGGTGGTTAACCATAGCCCTCATTCAGAGGCCATAGTACAGGATTTGTTTGTGTTTGTCAACACCTGTCCTGCTGGCTGTGATTGTTGTTGGGTATGTGACCCCCCCCTCTTGACTGGCATGTGTGAGTCCCTTATCTTGTGGGTGTCCCAATATTGAGGGTGGTGCTGCAAGGCTGCCTATGTCGGATGCACATAGTAGATTCCATACACATGGTTAGGTACAGGTAGTGTAATGTTTGGAATCCCATTTACTGTATGTGAGAGTCAGACAGAGGTGTTATTCCCTGGATCTCTCCCATGTCAGTGTATGTGCTATGCATTGCCTCTTTGCCAGGGCCAGGGCATACTGGCCTTGGCAATGGTGGGGGGCTGTGTGGCCCTGCCCCATGCTGTTCCTGCTGCAGCTGTTCTGCAGGATCACATTGTGTAGCATGGCACATACAAGGACGATTTGGATACACGTAGTTGGTGAGAACTGCAAGGCTCCACCGGATGTGTCCAGGCACCGGAACAGTGACTTGAGCATCCCAAACACACACTGTATTATGATTCTTGTTTGTGCATGTGCCTCATTATAGAGTTCTTGTTCAGGTGTGTGTGCATTTCTGATGGGTGTCATCAGCCATGGCTCCAGTGTGTATCCAGCATTCCCCACTAGGTGACCGTGTGGGATGTCCCCACTGGCAAAGTTCTGGTACAGCTGCGTCAGATGCCAAATGTGACAATTGTGATAGCTTTCAGGGCAGCCAGCACACACACATTCAGTATTATGCCCTGGGCATCACACATGACCTGGCAGTTGATGGAGGGGAAGCCCTTGTGGCTGATGTAGACCCTACCTTGCTCACCGGGTGGTGCTTTGATGCATATGTGCGTGCAGTTTATTCTACCCACTACCTTGGGGTATTCTGCTATTTGGTGGAAGAGATGCATATTGCTGGCCAATGCCTCGTGGGTGATGAGGAAATATACATGCTCACTAACATGTGCTGACATGGCATCCAGGAACTGGTGGAGTACCCTGGATGCTGATGCCTGTTAAATACCCATCAGATCCCCAGTTGGCCTTTGGAAGGTACCTGTAGCTAGTATTCTTAGGCGTACACATACCTTGGTGTCCACTGGGATAGGTTCTCTGCTGTTAGTTCTGTGTATGAGGTGTGGCTGGCACAGCTCCACAATTTGCTGTAGGAGGTCCCTGTCCACCCTATACCACTCCACTATCTCCAGCTCATGTAGCCCTTGGTAGGTTACCCTGGGTCTGTACACTTTTCTCCATCTCCTCACTGTGGGTTGGTCGGCAGCATTCATATCCTCACCACCCTCAGCCTCTTCCAAAAGTTGTATGATAGCTATTGCAGCCCCTAACATTTTACTGTTGTGAGTGTGAAAAGCTCCCCGCTTGTTTACACCAGTGGTTCAGAGTGTGGGAAAAACCAGAGGGGTAGGTGTTTGCATAGTTTATAATAGTGTTATGGGCTGGGCTGATCTGCTGCCTGTGTAATTGACTGGTTCCTAAAATGTTTCACCTGGCAGCTAAGCTAGTACCCCTTGATTACCTTCCTACTGCTGTTTTCCCTTCCCATAACCCTTCTGTTTCAGCCCGGGGGGGGGTGCCACGCAATCGAAGTACTCAAATGTGCGCACTGCTGCTATTTCCAGGTTTAACTTCCTTTTTCTTCCTGTAAATCTCAGTGTGTGGTGCGCACACCCACTTACACTTTGTCAAGAGTGCTAGGCAGGTTTAGACACACCCCCTAGCTTAGCTGTGCTAAGCTAAGCGCAAATCAGAGCCAAAGGGCTCCAATCCGCTTACAGTATGCCTGACACACCCACCCATGATGTCACCTACCTCCTAGTCTTGTACTCGGCTATTCATACTCTTACACTGTTGGGATCTGCCTCACATGCTGGGGAAAACTGGGATTCACTATCCTTCCCCTCATTTGCATAGAATTGCCTGCTAATGCATAGTTACATGTATCACGCCTCCCCACTTAGCAGCCACTATTCACTGGCCAGGTTGTCTTTTTCCTGCCATTGACTTGCATGGCAGAATACTGATTTTAGTTAGAATGCTTGTTTAAGGTTTATTTTCTTATTTTCCCACCTATCCCATTTGCGTGCCACTGCCCTATGCTTAAACATCCGAGATTGGCGGAAATAAAATAAACATTTAATTTTTTTACTTTTCGTATTGTTTGCAATGCCAATGGCCTTATACTTGGCCATTGGCATGCTCCCTCAATGATATGCAGCCTTTATTTGGTGCTGTCATGTCTCCATTTTGGATTTTGCAGAACTGTACTCAGTTACTAACAGAGTACATTTCTGCAGATTACGCTAGTACTGCACAGCCTGATTCCAGCTTCCTGGATAGCAGATTTACTTCATTTGCATAGTTTTCACCTGCAAATGGGGTAATTTGCATACAGGGGCTGGGAACGTGCAGGACTAGTGCAAGAGCGCTCATGCATGTCAAATGGGCATGTACTTGGATTACTCGGCCGCCATATTGCCAACATTACCTCTTACACTAATTATACATGCCGTGCAAGGCTTGCAGAATCCTGGGGTCTATCTTTAAAAAGATAAAAGTTTCAAGTACTATGACATTATTAGTCGAGTGTTGGTTCCATGTGTCAAGAACAGAGCAATGAAAGCCAATCTGTTGAATAAGTGCTTACTACGATAAGACCAGTAAACCGCTCAATCCAATAGAGGAAGAAGTGGTAAGGATGCAAATGTCCAAAGGTTATGATTGGATTGGTGTTATGAAGAATATTGATCCAGAGCTGAGATTATACATTATAGAATCAGAAGGAGCAACTTTTAGGTGGAATCGGAAGCATTTGAGACTAGTGTCCAAGCCTATACCACAGCACATAGCCTGTGAAAAAGATTCTTCATCTCAAAGTGAGTTGTCCAGTGTTCCAATTTCTGAGGAAGTTCCAGAAGACTTTCCTGTTCCTACGATGAATCCAGAAGTTCCTGATATGAGTTGTGCACTGCAGACTGTTCATTTTGATAAATTTAGTCGTAACTGTTATGTTACGAGATATGGTCAAATCTCTAAACCTTGCAACAGATATGAAGCAACTTGGACATGAACGTTGCATTTTGTTTCCAACGTACATAGTAATGCATGTCTAGCTCTAACACTGATTTGCATAAAGGGCAATCTTTGTAAGAGGAAGGATGTCTCCCATAAATCCTCCTCACACCACTGTTCAGTTCTCCACCAACTAAAATGGTTAGAACTACCCAATCACCTCACCTACGTCCTACTGACTCTTGCACACAAACTCATCTTCAATCCCTCCCTCTGCCCATCCCTTTCCTCTACCTTCATAATGCACCTCCCTGATAGAATTCTAAGATCTAACAACCAAAACTTAATTGAACTGTATAAACCAATTTGTCCCCCTGGAAAAAAATTCTTATCCTACAGTCTTGTTCGTCTCTGGAACTCCTTACCCCATCCATTCGTACCATCACAAATCACTTCTCATTCAAAAAATCCCTTCACTCACACCTAATTTCCCAGTGGGAATGCTCCTGCTCCCACCCAACATAATCTCCTCATACTGAGAATTTTCACTTCTCCTCCCCTATTCATAATGAGAATTTCTACTTACTCTCCTAAACTCATAGATCTTGCTCTTGCTTGTATTAGCTTTTTCTGAATACTTAAAGGTACCTTAGTGTAAATATACCCTCTGATGGAAAAGGTTCTGTTTCTATATTGAAAGGTTCTATGTCAGCTCATATAACTTTCTCTTGATTGTATTAAGCTACTCATCCTGAATGTATGAAAGACATCTCCAGTGTAACCCACCCTAAGTTGTAAAAGCCTCTCAGTTTCTATATTGTAAATTGTTTTCAGCGATACAAGATTGTAATATTTGTATATGTTTGTACACTAGTCTACTGTATTTCCAAGTCCATAGAAATTGTATAATTGAAACTAAATACCTTATTGTAAACTTGCTAATTGTTTTTGGAGCTTTTCTCCCCAGGACTCCATTGAAAACGGGTTATTTTGGCCCACTGGACTATCCTGGTAAACCAACTGCAAATAAATAAATAAATATATACCTTTAAGAAGTTATTCAAGTGCTTGCATAAGTGTATAAATACTGAGCATGTGCAAGTCTAACTGCCATTTTGTAGTTAGCTGTTGATAGGTGAACATGTATGTTTGTAAGCTCTGTTTGTTAACTAGTTCGTTCATATTTCATGATGCTGCTGTCCGTCCTAATGTGTCTGTATACATTAAAAGCATCAGAATGAAACCCCAGGCTTTCTTGTTTTTTATATTAGAGACAAACGATTAACAATATACAATAAGTATCAGTCAGTAAAATGGCGCCCCACACTCTCTCCGTATCTCCCAGTCATCATCAGGTTACCACAAGGCTCTATCCTTGGCCCCCTCCTCTTTAAAATTCTCACCAACACCCTCCACAGATCCACACAACAGTTCTCCGTAATACAGTACACAGATGACTCCTTACTCATTTGCACATCTGACAAAATGACCCACCTCAAAAAAGGTTACTCTGAAAGCTTTAACAACCATTGAAACATGGTTTTGTAACTTCTTTAGACACAAAACACCAGCTGTTCTGAAGGCAAGTATTATATTTATGTGAGTAGGATGTGTACTCTGATTCTTTACATGATAAGTCTTTAAGGTTCCTCATATAAACTTTCTTAAGAACTATCAATTTCCTGAAACTCTTGACATCCTATGCATCTTATTAATTTCTAATGTGGATATAATCAAGTTCCAGAATCCTAGAATAATAATTGCTCCTTCCCTAAAGGCTATGATAGAGATGAGAATTTGGTTCAGTGTGGTACTTTTGTATAGTGTGATATATATACATCTGCTACTGTTTTTTTCTGTCCCACATTATGCCCTTTATTGTGTAGACACCCCCACAACACTGGTTATCTGACCTTCAATTTGCCATTTGAAGCCATCTTGTGCATAATACTGACATCTGTTGTGTCTGGTCATTAGGTCATGAAGAAATCATCCTGATTTTAAACCCACATTTTTGCAACTTCAAGTAATCCTTGTTGTCAAAATGGGCTTCCTTGAGCAATACAATGATTCACCTCCTGTATTCTTGGTCCATCTATAGCACACCTTTCTCATATTGCCAACATGATGTTCTAACATTATTTCTGGATTTGGCTTCTACTCTCCTCCCAGCTATCTAGCCTCTGATCCTTTCTATGGTTAGAGATACTTCCCAGTTATACGTAATGTGCAATATGGACTTTTGATATGGATAATTATTATAGCCAATAAAACAATTAATCTTCATTTTTCATTATTTAATAGTCTTATAAATTTGAAGCTAATTGTATCTTCTTTATTCTTGTAAATAACAATGCCCAGTGATTTTCCTCTGTTATTCCCATCATAACTATTGGTCATAACATGCATAAAGCTTTGTACAAGTGAAAACTTTCTTCCAAGGACAGAGCAATAACTTGCATTCCTGCAAGCCTCCCTACTCTCCTCTTTGCACAACTCTGCAGCTGTACTTCACCATATTTTAGACCGTGAATCTCTTAGTCCACACATTTCGTTTCATTGCTGTCTCTACATTAGGCAACTGTAACAAAAACATTAGGTCCATGCTTTGGATTCCACTTCAAAGCCTTTCCTTCCTATCTTTTATCTCTTACGACTTTGTACTGATTTTGTTTTGGTGTACTTCCTTTAGACTAATCTTTATTATAATATTGTAATTTCCCCACAAATTTATCAGTGTTCTTGTTCCTATAGCTGACATCTGTGTCTTGGTCCTCTAATGAAGTGGAATATTACTTCTCAATGGAACAGATTTTATATAATCATTATTTTTGGCTTGCTCTGAGGATTTGTATACTGCCTTAACTTTTTAATTCATGTCAACAGTCATTTGTTTTCATCTCATTCCTTCCCCCTCGCTCTACTGTACCACTGATTTAATTTAAAATGGCTACCTAGATTAACTCCTCTGACTGTTGTTGTTTACCACATATTGCTGCTGTTTCACTGTTGTTAATTATTGGCAGTACCTTGGGTAACATTGCACTACTATTAGCACTCTTTCAGGTAATCTTGCACTATTGAAAACAACACAGATGGTATCACCCTTTTAAGAGACCAGAAAAGACAACTTCAGTGAATGGTTGAAAGTTTACACCTTTCTTATTGGAAAGCCTGGGATCACTTCCCAACTTTCTATCTTTAAATAGATTAAAGTTTCAAGTACTATGACATTATTAAAAATGTGAGGAAACTAAAAGAACAAAACAAAACAAGTGTCTGTTTTATATTATCTCATTATATTGCTTTGCTTACCTTCTCGTAACTAAATCTTAGCAGAAAAAAAGCATGACACATCACACAAAATAGGTTCTTCTTTCAGCTTTTCCCTGTTAGGGTTCGCCACAGCAGAACTCCGGTCCACTAATGATTGGCAGTAAATTTTTTACTGCTGCCCAGGTGCCAGCTCGACACCCAACCTTTAACGAAGGCACAACCATTCTACGCTTGTCTTTCGAACGCCACTCGAACATAGGGAGGACTTGCAGACTCCACATAGAAGGCACTCCCACCGAGAATTGAACGGGAGAACCTCTTGCTGTTAGGCAACAACGCTACCACTGCACCACCGAGGCTTATACATCACACACAAAACACACACAAAATAAGACATAAGATAAATAGTAAAGTCAATTTGTGTTCCTCAAGTCCTAAGGCAGTGGCATAGCAACAATCTGAAAGATTGTTGGTCCTGACATTGTGCCACTTCTTATTTCGTGTGAGCTTCTGTGATCATCGCCACCCTCTCTCAATACCTCCTACCTCTTAAACACTGGAAATAGTTCACACACACTCAGTCCCCTTGATTGTTCATACTTACCTCTCAACTGCTGCTACTTTTGTTCTTGTCTGGCTGTGGTTGCCTTTGCCAGTGGATGTCTTCTGGTTGTTGATTCACTTCCAGGGCTTCTTCTGGATACAAAGTCTTTGGCTGTCCCATATAAAAGAATATTTTATGGTGATGTGGTACAGCTACATAAAACATAGCAAGTTTGCTTTACAAGCCCACATCACATGAAAAAAGGCAGTGCACTTTTTCTGTTGTGCTTCCAGAGCAGCCTTGGTTTACCAAGACTGAAATCCAAACAGTGAAGCTTGCTCATAGGCTTCCAAAGAGCTGACAGAATTCTTCCTTTCAGCACATATGATTCAAAACAATCATCACGCCTGGTATGTCAGATACCTTAGCTTGCAGCACCCATGGAGTGCAATGAACCCCTTTAATTCTGAAGTAATTTTCTTTAATATCCATCCCTTATTTCAGCAATGCTTTAATGTACTGAATGCAATTACAGCCTTCTATGTGTTCTGATATTCAACCTGATATGCTTCAGTCTTGTACAATAATCAGTGAGTTAACTATCTAGTTAATCTAATCTTGTTTTACTGCTCATAGCTCATACCTTCAACTCTATAGTCTCATCAGTTAAGGACTAAATAGCATCTAAGTACTTGCTGAAGGCTGCTCGTACCTCCTCTAACCTTTTATTGATTCTTTACTACATAATCTTATTGAGTTTATGCCATACCCTTTATCTCTTGTAAGACTATTCTTAGAGATTCCCTAGAGCAGCTGGTAAATAAACTTACTTGAGGGAACAGTTCTTGACTTGATATACGGCCACCTCTGGCATACTCCACTAGTATATCCCTTCTCAGTGATGTCTGACCATAAACATGCAAACTTTTGTTCGATTTTCAGCTAGAGCGTCTTCTGCATGGAGACATGCATGAATGGGCATACCTTTGTTGAAGGTTGTGCGTCAGGGCTGGTAACTCGGCACGTAAAAATCAACTACCAATCATTAGCGGACCGGAGTTCCATTGTGGCGACCCCTAACCGGGAAAAGCCAAAAGACACAACAACAACCCAATCTAAGGAGACAGTATCCATGCCTGCTACCTATCTACAGTGAATCCAAGCCTCTGCACCTTTGCATATTCCTGGCCTTGATACTCACTAAACTTCAAAAATCTGGACACATTCATCCAAACCCTGGCCCTTCTACCTCTCCCTCATTTTGTACCTGCAAGTCAAGCTGTACTGAATATACCATGATACCTCATCTCCCAAACAACTTTGCATTACAACTCTTCCATTTAAATATACAAAATACCTTTACTCCAACCATGGATGGCACAACATGGCAGACATTCTTGTCCTGACCAAAACCTGGCTAAAAAAAACATTAAAGAAACTCCAACTATTACATAGGATTGTAACTTACTTTGACTAAACCACATCATCAAAACAGGGCTACTATGTACCTAGACACATTTCACATTTAGCAATACCACTATGATATTTCCATATTTAATAATGTTTAAATACAGATTATTACATACACTTCATCTAAACCATATGAGTTGTATCTGTTGCATAGGTATGTATATTCCTCCAAAAACAGCCTCAACATACTAAAGACATCCTTTCCTGGGTATCAGCAAACTAAAAATTATTATACTTGCTGATTTCCACATTATCTAGTCAGCCATTAATATTTCATGTAGCACTCATTCATTGAAACTGTATGACTTTATACAATGTACTAAAGCTCCAACTCGCTTTTACAAAACCTTCCATTCTTTCTTAACCGTCGACTGGTTCCTTACAAGCCACCCTCAAAAAAATCTTTTAATTTGGCATAGTACCTGATAACATTAGTGACTACCACTCAATCTATGTATTAGAAACTGCTATAAGAACTAATCTGTTCCCCGCTATAATACAGTCCATAATTTATTTTTTTATTTATTTACATTTGTTGACCGGGCTAGTCTAGTTGGATACATATCCCTTTTCAGTAGAGGCCCGAGGAGAAAAGCTCCAACATGAGTAAATTAATACATTCAAAATATTCTAAAAAAGACTAGTTTCACATTACAAAATAAGACATGAAAAAAAAATAAATAAATAATAAATCGTGAACAATGTAACGTTTCATTAGAGTAGAAGTAAAAAATAAACAAGTCTTAATGCTTTAGTAGGGTTAATGTGAAGTCAATCAAAAACTAAAACATTAGAACATTAGGAAACTTTTTATAG